>NC_091821.1:217787192-218087192 GCF_038994185.2 Dermacentor albipictus | reverse complement strand
CGCTAGCCGGTCTACCCCACTTCCTGCACAACCTGCTCCAATGGCCCAATGGTTTCACTTTCCAGAACACACGTACGAATATGTTCAGACGTGTTACTATAACTGCAGCAACTATAGAATAAGCTTTCATTCGCCACGGCAAGTGAGTCTCTCCATTAGGAGATGCATTGCGGCTCCCTGAGGAATACCAGAGTCGAATTTCTGCTCGTTTGAATCGCACCTAGTGTTTTCTTATGGGCGGTCATAAAAGCCTTCCGCACGGAATCGCCATCCTTTCGCAAACTTGGTGTCACTAACGGTGACACTTTGCTCGCTTTCACTGAGGTGAACATTATACTCGAAGCGTACTCATCGGGCGGTCGTCACCGCCATGTCGAGCGATCAGGAGCAGGTGGTGCGTTCTTGTAGCGTCATTTCACATCAACGATTAGGCGCGCGGGGATCAATGAGGTACACGCATACGTCTCGCTTCACAAATGCGGCCCTGAGTGAATGTCCTCCTCCTGCGAAGAGGCGCGCGAATCTTATGGCGCGCCCTAAAGTGCAGCAAGGCCCTCAGAACTGTTATCGTGCTAGTCGTAACTGACATTCGGCCATTTACTCGCGGGAACAAGGCGAGCACTTCGGCCCGTCTAAACGCCGCCTATAGCGCACCGCGTGGTCCATAAGCACCGTGAATCTGTTTCGAGCCTGGCTGCGCCGCTCTATAGTATAGAGCGCACCCGCGAGGTGAAACTCCCGAGAAGAATGACGTCGTTCACCACTCCGGAGGCAGCACCCGCTGTTCGGGTGCGCAGCGTTGTCTTTGCCCAGAAGCAACGCCGAACGAATACACGGATGGAAAGAGAAGAGCAAAGTAAACGGAGCGCTCCATCGCAAGACGAACGGCAGATGTCAACGGCACACGGGCGCTTCAAAAATGTTGGAACAAGTCGGCAGCATCGGAAATGATTCGCGTAGCGGGGCTTTTGTACGCGCACTCTACATTCGACAGGGCTCCTTTTTTTATCTCTTTCTCTCTTTGCTCCTTTCTCCATCAGCGCTGCGCTGCTACTTGCGCCGAGGTGCCTCGGCCTTAATTTATTTCACTCCGAATTGGCAGCTAGTGCGCAGCGCTCGGTTTTCTTTTGTCGTGAAGAGCAGCGAGCTTTCAGGCAGAAACGCGGATTGTAGGTAAAAGTCATCGGAACGAAAAGAGAAAAAGAAGAATCTGGAAAAATAAGGTGGATAACTTTGTTCGACAGCCTGTCTTGCCTATAGCTTTCCGAAGCAAACATCACAAGCGGCAGGATCTCTCCGTCCCATGCTCTCGTCAAATGCGTCGACCGCCGGTTCAGCGAGGTTATACGAGCATGAAGTCGATCGACGCATCAAATGAAAATCTCGTTACGTTTCTCGCTTTCTTTTTTCGCGGTCGTGCCGATAAAATAAAACAAAATGGAGGCGAGCGACACAAAGCAATGGAGTGCGTTCGGCTAACTGTGGCGCTCTAGAGCTCCGTATACGTCCTAATGTTTGTGTTATCGTGCATTATAACGGGAATCGAGCCGAGTCAACATACGGCCTTCGACTGTTGCCTTTCTGCCATTTCTCCCCACTTTCTCCCCGTCTTTCTATTTCTCTCTTCGTCTTCTTTTTTTTTCGCACCTAGATCTACACGCATATGGAGGAGACGTTTTGATCCTGAGCAAATATACACAAAGCGCTCCCTCAACTCTCTGATCCGGAACTTGGTGACGAGAGCGCTCGTTCGATACAGAACGAAAAAGCAGAAGGGAGTACAGGTAAACTTTGCAGTATCAGTGAACCAAGAAGGAATCGCTACCTAAAGATCGAGCAATTTCTTCCCCATCTACATAAATGCGTGCAGTCTTGAATCGGGTGGGAAACAAAAGTTGGCGTTTAACCGAATTCAAGTTAAATAGCAAAAATCTAATGAAACGCCGTGTTATGCGCTATTGTAGAGCAGTGAAATTGTTATTGTATTCCAAGAGCCTTTCACCATCAGCCATAATTTTCGTACGGGAGCGTTCTCGCATTCCTGGTTACATCAAAAGCAAGTGACTGCGGCCGGGAGCTTAATTGGAGCATCGTGGCTTCTGAAAGGAAGAAAGAACCGACTGGCGCTATAACATTTCTATCCGTGATTCTTCGGTGCAGTTCATTGCTTTTCTCGTTTCAGCTCAACGGCGCCCGCCCCCTCTTTTTCTTTATTTTTCTTTTTTTCATTGTTGACTTGCGCCATTTCAACGTGACGAGGCTCCACACCAGAGTTATCTGTGGCGCTGAAAGAATTATGACGTACATAATAGGATGTGTGTTGACATAACACGGACGCAGCGATAAGCGGATTATCATAAAGAATTAAAGAAAATTCAACCTTTTTTGCAAACGATTGGTGCTCCGGGTGCATAAAAAACACATATCTTTGGATAGTTTTCGCAGTGAAATCCTCAATTGTGTTGTGCAGGTTCTTGGAGAAGTTGGATAAAAGGTTCGTTCTAGATGCTTAATTAAACTCGAAGTATAAGTATTGGAGGCTGCAGAAAGTGGCGAGGCAGTCACAGCGCTAAGCGTCGCTTACCTCATTCGCGGCAACTCTGTAGCGTGCCCACAGAGCTCGCCACTGTTGCAGTTCGCCGAATAAAAAGTGCAATGTTAGTCCTGTATATTTCATGGAGACACGGAAGCGATACAGCTTCTGGCAATGCCGTCGAATAGTGTCTGGACCGAAGACAAGCTATTGTAATACGTATTTATACTTCTTTTCCCCGTGCCTCTGTCTCTCTGCAGATCTGGCGCGAATACGACACCGACGGGAGCGGATACATCGAAGCAGATGAGTTGAAAGTAAGACGCCTTGTTGTTTTCTTCCTCTTTCTGTTTGTCTGCTTGCTACACTTCGTGAAGCTCGGCGTCTGTTGCATTTTATAAACAGTAAAAGGGCCGAAGCAAAACTAAGAGTGAGTATAGTTAAGCAAGACAAAGTAAGCAAACGAGACAAAGCTTGTGTTTCAAGACAAAAAAAAATCACGTTGGTTGTTTTAGTTTACATAAATGATGAATAGTGGAAAAACAGGGCACCTAAGAGTCGGCTATCCCAGTCATTGGTTTGTAGCAAGGTACAATGTGCGCGCGAGTGCGCTCTTGCTCCTTGTATGTCTATAGTCGTTCTAGCGCGAACGCAGTCTATCTCGTCTATAACAAACCCTAAAAGCAGTTATCATATATGACACTAACAAGAGCTCTGCTGAGGGTGCACAAACTTGGTATCACAACTGAAGACTCTGCACATTAGTGTTTTTCTCTCTTTAACCTTTTTTTTTTTTCAGAACTTCCTAAAGGATTTGCTCCGAGAGGCCAAAAAAGACAGCATCGAAGAAGACAAGCTGATTGAGTACACAGACACCCTGGTGAGTGAGCACGCGCCGCACAAATTCATCGAGTGATTCGACATGTGCACGGCTTTCGAAATGTGGTTATGGCGCAGGGGTTGACAGGACAGCGCGGGGCAGAAGGGGCGAGGCCATAAATCTCTCTCGGACAATGCTCCGCCACGTCCGGGCCCTGTCCTTCAGAGGGCCGCGCGAGCTTGGCGCGGCCGCCTGTCCCCGGCTGGAAGTCTCTAATCAGAGGCTTCTCCGGGAGAGACTCCTTGTTTTGCGAAAACAGGGCGGCTCGCGCCGTGTCCTCCGCCCGAGGCCATTAAAGCAGAACCAAAAGAGGAGGCGATAAGAGGGGCCAAGGGGGACGTGCGGCGCATGCCACTTGCGCGGAGAGCGCGCTTCAAATCCTGTTAGGGCCGGCGAGTGGGGCGCCCGATTCCGCTGTCAGTTGTCGCCGCGCTTTGTTTGCGACGCACGTACGCGCCGCGAACAATTGAGGCCCCGCCATCCGTCAGCGGGCGCTTGCGCGCGCGCTGACATTCCTGTCAGATGAACGAGAACCCCTGTAATGCCCGCCGATACATGATCGCCGAGCGCGTATCGCGACCCCGGCCGGAATTTGAGAAGGGCAAGCAAAGTGCGAGGAATGCCGCCCAAATTACCCTTGAGCGGAAAGCGCACGGCCTGCGGGCTGGACCACCCGCTCGAGTCGATTGTTATCTGCGGTGGATGGCACTGACAATGGCCTGCCGGCCGGCCGGCGCGAGGATAAGCGTACTCGAAAAAGGTAGCCACTGGAACAGCAACAAACAAGGGCCGGCCGCTCCTGTCCGCTGAATCCCAGGAGCGAGAAAGGAACGCGCGCACTCCGGACGTTTCGGAATGCCGACCGGCTGAATGGACGAAGGACGCGGGCGTAAAAAGCAAACTCCATTCAGCGGGTCACTTCTCGGAACAGTTTTGATCGCTGCGAAGCAGAGGAGAAGGCTGCCGCTGTCGTTGACTCACCTCGGCCTTTCGAGCTCTCGCTCTCTCTCTCGAGGGTGAGTGCGCGTCTGATGGCCACGGGGAGTCACGTCCCTTCTCGAGGCGGCCGCTCTTTGAAGTCGGCCACCCCGCGCGGCTCGCAAGCTACCTGTGCTCCGGCAGGACAGCGTTAGCTCACCGGTTGTCCTCTTTTCTTCACTCTCTCTTTGCAGCTACAAATATTTGACAGCAATAAAGATGGCAAGCTACAGCTCAGTGAGATGGCCAAGTAAGTAGTTTTTCGTTGCACTCGCCACTGGCGGTTAGCAAAATGGAAGAAAAAGACAAACGCCAAAGCCACACATGAGTACAAACAGTTGTTTGTCGCATTTATATCTGCAAATTCCTACCTGTCCTTTTTTTTTCTCTCTCTCTCTCTTTCCTAGGCTTCTTCCAGTAAAAGAAAACTTTCTCTGTCGTTCGGCCTTTAAGGTAAGAAAACTGGCTATAACGTCTCGTGTGCGAATATGACAAGAGACGTAAGATTAGTAAAAGGTGAACATTTTTGCTGAAGGTGACCAAACAGACTCTGCAAGTGTGTGATATAAATTCAACAAGAACAGGCCTACGAAGCCCTTTTGGCATGTTCTGCACGTGTAATTCTGAAGCAAGAAAGGATTAGCATCCTGACAGACATTCCGCGTTACATTCGAGAGAAACATTATTTGAAATGCACATGTAACAATTTGAAGCGCACTTGCAGGTGTCGGCTCGAATGTGAACGCGACGTCATTAAAGCATGTATTACAGACGTATTAGTCTTAAAGCATGTATTACCGTACACGTCTTCAGCGAGTTAGGAAACTAGTCGCTGGACAAACGATAACAAAGTGATAATTTGGCATCATTTGTGGGGTATATCATCTGTACGTTACCTCTCCATCTGCCGTTCAGCTTCTCTTTTCTTTTTCGTCTTGTTTTGTTGTTGTTTTTTCAACTCCTACGCCACCAACGGTGCGCACTACACACGTTGCTGCTGACCCCAGCACTTTGTGGAGTACGCAGATAGCACATCAGGGAAACCTACACTCTTACACGTCCTAAATTACAGCCTTAGCCAAATGTGTCGGCACCACTTTGCGAGTGGCCAACTCTGTGACCAGCCCACAGGCGGAGGCCGCTGTGTAACTTTCAATGCTCCAGAGTCCCAGATGTTGAGAGCGACAGTCCTCCTCATTACCTTTATACTCATGGGCTGTGGCTTTCGTGGCACATTTTTTTATTATTATTATTATTTAGAGAGGCCTCCCACCATTGGACGAAAACAATCATCTGCTCAATAAAAGTTTATTCACCATCCTTTAGAGCTTCGCCTTATCTCCTTTTCCTCCCACTTCGGAGCGGAAAAAGTGATAACGTGGGCCCCGTCAGGGGCACCAGTGACAGATTTTGTCACTGCTCTCGCAGTGGTTTTGAAACATTTCACAAATACTGAACACATGCTTCCAAATAAGTTAGTGCATTACAAAGTGGAAATTAAACTTTACCACTTTACCAAAAATAAAGGTCACGTAATGGAAATTGTTGTGACGGCTAGTACATTTCATATATTCATTATATCACCTTAAGTAGTCCTGATAGTAGCAAATTAGGTAAACTAATACATAGTACTGATGTTTTCTTTTCTTTCAGATGATGGTTTTTCTTGACAGAAGCATATTCTAAAATTAAACGTTCAAAGAAATTGTTCTTCGTAACTAATACATAGTACTAATGTTTTCTTTTCTTTCAGATGATGGTTTTTCTTGACAGAAGCATATTCTAAAATTAAACGTTCACAGAAATTGTTCTTCGTAACGTGGGTAGCCAGAGAGTTACCTCTTCTTCTTTCGTAAATGTGCAGAAACAATTACCAAGCCCAAGTAATTGCTACCGTAGTTGCTAGCTCACTGGAAATTTACCTGTTGGTTACGCCCCATCCGTACCCATTTAGAACCTTATTATGCTTAAGGCAACAGTCGAAACACGAGCGTCATAAGCGTGTAAAGCGATGGTGGAAACAATTCAAGAGTTGGTTAATCACGCTCCCTGATCCCACTCTTTCACCACTTGATGCAGGAAGCGTCCAGACTAGATATTTTTTTTTAACTCATCACGATCATATGCAAAATTTGGAAAAATAGGGGCCTATGCGTTGATTTCCATTCATCACTTGCCACACCGATGATGTGCTCGCGAGAACCGAAATACACCCACGCTTGTACAGTATCACGAGTTATTGGTTCCGCAGCCCTGTTGCGTCCTGTTCACAGTATTCTCCTTGTACTTCTGCAGACGTGATTTTTATAGTCCCGATATTAGTACAGGAGGAAATTCTAATGGTGATTTTTTCCTAAGCCCATAGAACCTTGTGCGAATGCCAACTGCACACGCCCACCAAGGCTCACCCATCCACGAGGCAATGTTTGCTCACCTTCATCCTTGACAACCGCAGCCACCTGGCCAGCGAGGCCTCGCGTTCTCTTAAGTAACGGGGCCGCTCGCGGCCCCCAAGAGTTCTATAGCAGCCTACTTCTTTTGTTTTTCTTGCCCGGCAGGGCGTTCGATCTCCTCTGCCACGCTTTGTGACCCGCCCTATACATTTGTTGCCCTGCACAGCTAACTGATGCGACAGCGGTACGTACCACCACGGGAGTGTGCCGTGGGCATGCCTGCTATGAGTGTGATCTCCGTAGCCCCACCACAATAGTGGACTGCCGAATGTCTCCTCTGTACGTGCTGCAGCTGCCCGACAGCACTCACCGCCGCCTGCCGTAGAGTAGAGCGCGGCTGCTCTCCATTTCGCTTGCCAGCAGAAGCTGCTTCTCGCAGTCGCGACCACGCGCGGTGTCCGTCCACCGGGTGAGGCTGGCGCCGCCTGTACCGTGGCCTTATCGGGCACGGCTTAGCTGTGCAAACTTCCTGTTGCGAAAGTGCCCGTTACGTGCGACCAAAGCATTGCGCGTCCTCTCAGAGCACCGAGGCACGCAAACAACAAAAGCAAACGCGAACACTCGCCTTTCGCTGCGCGCGCAGTATATAGCTATCTGTAAATGCAGATCGAAGCATCATCTTACGCGGGTGATGTTTCGATTTTGCCCTTCTGGCGCCCATTATGTTGCAGTCTTTGTCGTATTACCGAATAAGGAGATACGCCAATTACAAGCAGTTGAATAGTTGGAATTATCGCGTCGAAGCTACCAGCACTTAATAAAAAGCCACAGTGTCGCACACTCTTAGGTATGTGCATTTATTTGGAATACGAATAGAAGTTCGATGTTAGCGATACGTTCAACAACCTTTTTCTAAAGCAACACCATATCAGTTACCTCTGAAAGGGGGCTGGCGGCAAAGAGTTGACCTCTTCTTTGCTGCCTTAATAAACTAACGCGCAGACGCAAAAGTGCTGCGAAGTCGTGCTAAACTTTGGATTCTCAGCGCCAAGTTCGGCAACCGAAGCAGCGACTCGTTCGAACTCGTTACGCTTCTACGCCCCGCATTCACCAAAAGCTCTTACGCTAGAATAGTTCGTAAGGGAAAATTCTATCCCTAATGCTGGCCACATATTATTAGCGAAGGCGGACGACTGATGGCAAAGCACACTCACGAACGAGAAAACTTGGTGAATACGAACCCTTGATCTGCGCAGCTGGCAGGCCATTATCCAATACTTAGGCGCTAGCCAACAGCTAGCCGATGGCTTCTGCGCCTGCATGTAAGTCACTTTACATAACGCCACTTATTTAAGCTGGCACACCCGTTGCAAAACAAGAGCCGCACAAGGTAAAACTATTCCATTCTGATTTTATCTCCTGTCGTCAAATTTGCGTAACCACAGACGCAAGCATCGGGCGTTGGCCACCAGCGTTGTTTAAACAGACCTATCAAACGCTCTTCTCGTTTATATGAGGTGAGTTTTGTTTGCTTTCAAAGCGAATAACATTGCCTACATTGACAGATTATCCTTATCTAATTGGCTGACGGGAGGCGACGAGCTCGCAGAAGTGGAGAGAGTTTCGATGTGGCAGAGCTAGCGCAGTGAAAGTAGGCAACCGGATGAGCAGGACGGTGCCAGCGTAAGCGATTGGCCCGCTTCCCCTTGCTTAACTTGCGTTGGCTGGTCGAAAATCACGGCGTCGTGCAACAGGGAGCTAAACATGTTACTAAAACGGTTCCTCAGCGAAGAAAAGTTGGCGGATCCATGGCACATAAGCTCCGAAAGGGCTCGAAAACGTTATCTGTCGTGAAAAGTTTGCTTAATATACGTAAAGATATCCATTCTCGCAGGCAGCTCCGCGTAGCCAGTACCAGGGCGATCGACGTGCAGCCATCCTGTATTCCTTTCGAAAAAGAGCAGTCTCCGGCTATATTAATGTATGTTTAATGCGTACATGTCACTTTGACATGGTAGGTGTTCGCGGTTTTGTGACGTCATATGACAGACATGTGCACGCCAAGTGGATGCAGCTCGGAAAATTTCCACCGAAAACGGAGGACTGTTGGCGAAAAAGGCGTAGAATCGGAAACAACTTTTATTTCTCTTTGGTTCGGCCTAACCACGCATAATCATTGCGTACACGTCCTACCAGATTCTTTCGCAGTTTCCTTTACATCGCGTGATAGACAGGTGGGGTGGGCGTGGTCCGAAATTTTACCAATCGTGGAGGGCTTATGGCAAAAACGGAATAGAAACAGTTTGAAATAGCTTTACGTTGTAGCATCTAAAGCTTTAAAAAAATTGAGTACCGATTCCCGGCGTACCGCTTTGAATGTGGTCCACGCACGTGACGTGATGGTTCAAAGCGGGCATGCCTTGCGTTATCTAGAAGGAGTACGTTGCGCCCGCCCAGCAAAGCTGTTGATTTGTTGCACTGCGTGCGAGAAGTGTGTTAAGCCATTCTGCGCGTCAGAGACTGCATTCATTCCACATTGCTGAAGCGGCTGCCATGAATGAAAAATAAAATGAACTTCCTCTTCCTCTGTTCGCTTTGGCCCATATATAACTGACGTATGAAGGCAGGTCTTACGGGTCGCCTGGAGACATGCATCATGCCACCGTCTCGAATTTATCTAGTGTTCACGTTGTTTATTTTTCGTAGGCGAACCTTGGGAAAACAAAATACAACAGAATATTATGACCTGATGACTCAATACAATAAAGTATCGAATACAACGGTTCGCGAACTTATGTTATCTGGTTGGCAAAAAGTAGAACGAGCAGCTTTAAACCAAACCCATATAATAAAAAGAAATCACCGACTTTGTTTGCGTGCTGTGTGCACGAAGCGTATAGCAAAGAATACATAGGATACGAGGAAATAACTTGCATTTTTCACTAGTCTTGCTCCATGTTTTGCTCCATATGACAGGCTCGGAAGCAAGAAAGGCAGGCCTCGTCCCGCACCTCGCACAAGCATGACATGAGATGGCAGTACCATTTTGGTCTACGTTGTTGGTTGTTCACTGCGATGGCACCGGGCGCACTGAAGCACAGCTATCTATCGGCATTGCATACCCTCGCAACCTTCAGATGAAAGTGAGGGTTACACAATGCACAATGAGTGGGAAAAGGAAAAAGTTACGGTCAGGAGTACTACATACACCTTGGCAGCATCCTAGTTTGTTTGTTTTTTCTTAACCGCTGCTCAAACAAGAATGAGGCAGGTAAAGTTGCCTGAGCTCACCGAGCATCCTTATCCGATTAAGTGTTTATATCCTACGTGGTCATCATTATAGCAACTGATGTGGTAATGGCGCGCACGCTTCGCTTCAAAGACTAGGCATGCAACGCGTTTCACTGCTGACCACACAGGCTGTGCATGGATCCACCCACTGGCTCTGAGACCGACAAGGTCGACGAGCATGTCGGCAAACTTAGTTCATCAAGCTGTTTTCAGCATGGGTGTGACTGCGTGGACTTGTAATACTAGAACAACAGATTGGTACGAACACACGTCTGTAAACTGTCACCTGTCTTCGTTACGGCACGCGTTTGGAAACAAAGACACGTACGGCTCGCTGCACATTAGACGGTGTCGCACCTTAATGTGGTCTTTTCCTTCACTTCGGTACCTATTCAAACCTCTAATCCCACTCGCCAGCAGTGATTTATGCGCGGCAGGATTATGCACTTTCTGTACGCAAAGAGCACTTATGCACCGTTATATGTGTTGTACGTGTGCTGTTCCGTCCTTTGGCGCAAAACTTATTCGTGCATCGTAACTCAATAAGTTACAAGTCGCTATTTTGAGTCTCCACACTTGCGAGCACGAATAAATATAATAATAAAAAAAACTGGCTGGTAATTTCATTTTTCTCGTGCAGCTATAGAGAGAACCTCCCCCCTCCCCAAATAAGGACATAAAAAGAAAGGGGGGGGGGTGAGGGTGTCCTAGGAGACAACGAGAAAGCTTGTGAAGTCTGTGTATAACTGCTTTTATTATTCATACTTTCCGAAATGCTCACAATTTTGTGCAACTAAGAGCAGCCAAAATAAATGTGATAACAGCCTACGGCTGCTATTTGCACTGGACAGCGCCAAAGAGAGTGCAGTTGAAAGTACCTAGTATACCGAAGAAGTGATATCACAGCACCGCCGCCTCAGGCAAGAAAATTGCTATCGCCAAATACAAAGTATAGGACGCATCAGAAACTTGCCCTGCCAAAAGGCAGGGCGAGTTTTTAATTTTTTTCTTTCTTTTTTTCTTTATTGATCGATTTATTCATTCAAGACATGTAGGTACATTGGAATAATAGTAACATTTTTTTTTTAATTCCCCTCCCGTTCGATTGTGCGAAGCGGCTCACTATGACGTGACATTTTCTTGCTAAGTATGGCCGAAGTTTCGTAGTTAATCGTCGAAAAAGGGAACGAAAAATCAACTTAGCATATTTTCTACGCTGTTTCTTTCTCGCAAAAACTCTATATTTGCGATGTCACATGATATGGTGTCGTCGACGCCGCGGTAGTAAGAGCAAGAAATTTTGAAACATCAGTATAGACTTCATTTTCAACGCTAACAATACAGCTTTTCCAGCCGAATAAAAGGAGACGTCATTTTAACAAGAAGCAATCTGCCAGTCTAACCTGACAGTGTTTTCCCCGTCCCTTTAATGGCGCTTTACCGTGGGCGAACAGCAGCGCTTAGGAGTGCTCTAAAAGAGCTCTCACGAGGCTACATTTACAGCACTTCTAAGCAGTGTGCTTTGATTTAAAGCTCTCTATTCACCCGACAAGTGTGCGAACGGCGCGGTACCTCAAAGATGAAAAACTTAAATAGGTCTGCTATGGTTACGTGCAAAGGACGGTCTGTGGAGACGCGTTTTGTATTCAAGCGCACTGTTAATTGTTTAAAAGGTCCTCCCGCTACAGAGGCCCGCAACGGACGAGTGGCGCAACCCAGCACACGGCTGCTTCGCCAAGCACAGTGGAGTGTCGGTAGCCGCTATCCTGATTGCACCACCGCTGTAGAGACCGCACGCTCTGCATGTGCCGCGCTCACGCTTCGAAAAGCTGTGTACTACGAGTGACGTCTCGCGCGGCGCGAGTCCCGAGCGCGCTTTTTACGAGGTAGCTAAGCCCGGTCCGCGACCGTTGTACGCGCACCTGCGTCTAGCGCCGGCGTCGAGCGCTCTACAGCCGAATGCGAGGAAGAAAGTAACATCGCGGGCTCCATAGCTGTTGCAGCCGGAAGACTTTTGAAGTCGCTAACTCGGTTCGTGAAAGTTTTAGCTGCTGGGTTTTACGGTCGCAGATTTCAATTACGCCGTTTAGCGGGCGCTGTGCCTTGGTTCAATCGAGCGCCGTAGTAGCTCTCTTCGGCAGACATCGGGCCGTAATTCACTGCGACAGGCTGCGTGGCGCAATGCCAAAGTGCCGCTGGCTCGTCACGAATGGCATTGCGCCAGCAGGCAAACCGACGCAGCAGGTGCGCTGCAGAGCCCGTTTGCCTCCGTCTCAATTTCGAGCAGCAGCGCTGAAGAAATGCGCAGCATGTGTAGCATGTTTTTTTTTTTGTTTCAGCTGAGCAATAAAGAAAAAAACACTCACAATGGTCAGGCAGGCCCCACTTCTTTTATAAGATTCATTGGCTACACTGTTGACCCTTTTCGCGAAGCAGTTTGGTCTAGAGAAACGAGATGGCGCTTTCGGCGGCGCGCAGCACGCTGCCTCAGCGAAAGCGCCCGAATACGAAACGATTGCCTCTTCTGCCCTGATACTGTGCAATCAGCTGTCGGAAATACAACTGGGTGTTCGCAAGCGCACTGCGCTCCATTCATGCCGCAAAATATGCAGCGCTGGAGTGAAGACGTCTGCGATAGTCGGCTGCAAAAATTGTGACTGGCATATTAAGGAATGAAATCAATCTGTGTCCAAGTTCACGGACCGCTGCTACATGGGGAGTGCCTGTGTCGAGGATAAAAAAAACTCACTCATCTGCTAGCGTTATAACGCTAACCTCCAAGGAAAGGGCTTCAACCCCGGAACGTCTGCATGAGTGAGTTCCGCTCGTTATACGGTGACAAAGGGAGTATATCGCCGCTTCTTGGCATATAGTACGTTTCTCGCACGTTATCTACACATATCCGACCCAACTCACACGTAAACTTACGCCCAGTCTATCGCCGACGTATCAAGAATAAGCGAACGGGAACATAGTTGAATAAATGCGCCGAAGCATAGGTGACGGCGACTACACCGAGAGCCCACTATAGAATGTTCGAAGCTGAACGTTTCGTAACGGTTCACACAGTAAGCGAGTGACAGCGATAATATGCATTTGCTACAAGCTATTACAAGGTACAGAACATCTACGTTACAAGCCTTGTGCCCAGAAAGAACGAATCTATATCACAACTGAGCACACCCACGAGCGATCAGGCAGAAAATAAACAATCAAACAGTTACAGCCCGGGGAACTTTACTGAGTCAGAAACGTGACCAGCCGCTGCTTAAAATTATTTGCTAAATAAATAACGAAAAACTAAACACACTGATACTGATTCATTTCATAAACGGAAGCTTAGGATAACTTGGAATACATTTTTAGCCCCACTTTTGTTGCAAGCACCGTATACGCTGCTCAGGCCGTTTGGACAAAGAGTAATGGGCTCTGAAAGTGCTTACACGTCCTTTGAAGCTGTAGCCAAAGCTTCGCTTGTCGTCCACCCAGTCACTGCCTACGATATCCACTGAAACAGAGGTTTGCAGAGCCACACCGGCGTCATCTACATCCATTGCAGACGGATTAGGCAACGGAGGCAGCTGACGCAAGCAATGCAATCGACGCGTCACCACGTGATGAAACATGGCAGCGCCCTCGGGATCGCCGTGAAAAGGGTCAATAGTTAGGGTTTTCTTCGTCGTTCTCAGCGCACATTTATTCGGTGCTTTGCTCCCGACATTGGGTGCGGTCGCAAGAAGCATGAAGGGCTATATGCGAACTTCATTTACTCTTCTTGGCTAAGTGCGCCCTTGATTTTCCTAAATCGTGACGCTTATTATTATGTTACAATAGTTTTCTTCTTGTTATTACTATTATGTGAAAATGAGTAGGAGCCATCATTATAGCTGACGAAATCTATTTATTTTATTTTCGTTTCAATGAAGAAGAAAATAAGGGGGGGGGGGGGGGGGGGCTCCCGGTGAAATTTCTATATGTAGTTTTGGCTTAAACGCGTTATTTTTTAAAACAAGAATTAACTCCTCGCTCAAGCGTCCTGCGCTTTTGGCCGTTATTACACGCGAATATTAGGTTAAATTTCCATCCGAGAAATCTATACTTGCGCACGGTGAAATTCATTTAGGGCGCGCAAGCGACAAAGAAGGTATTTTTAACGCTCTCTAAGAACGTGCTTCACACACCTCCTGAATGCGTAAATTTTGTACTGTTACATTGCACGGAAGACAGCTTCATGAATACGCGTTAGACACACGCGTTTCTTCTTCCATTCAGTATGGCCGCTTGTATATCGACGTCAAGCGTCGCGGGTACACAGTTCATCGAATGATGCACACGCGGCTTCTGCAAAGCTTTCGCAAGATTGCACCGTAGACTTAGAAAATAATTATTGACCAAGATATGTAAATGTAGCTACAGTACATAGTCATTTGAAACTGACAGCATAATAAGTGGCCTAACTGTATAGTTGCATGGCTATTAAACTTCGATTACAATATGCCTGCACTTGCAGGAACTAGAGCCTCATATTGTAATTAAGAAAAAGAACTCAATTGCCACACAAACTTGTGTGAGCTGCGTTTAACGATTCTGAGCTCAGATATCTGCACTTAAATATATATAAAGGCTTTTTAGAAATTTTCTTGACGGCGCAGCCTACGAAAGTAACCACGATAAACTGTGACACACTCTCTCTCTCTTTTTCCACAGGGCGCAAGTAAGTTAACAAGGGAGGACATAGAGCGAGTTTTCGCACTCTATGATCGGGTAAGTGCAGCATACCCACAACACAGAATACTACTGCAGCAACGCTGCACACATATTGGACAGTGTTTACAGTGAACCGTAGTTGAACCGGTGGAGATCCGCTGCACGCTCAATAGTGTTGTTACCGCACTACTGTACTGCAATGGTCACAGGGTACAGCTCTTGTGTCACGATCGAAGCGCCTCTCATCAGTGCAACTTTTGAATTTACGCAGGACAAGAATGGCACGATCGAAAATGAAGAACTCAAGGGATTTCTTAAGGACCTCCTGGAACTCGTCAAAAAAGTACGTCTTCTGATTCATGCGCCCAGGTGTTCGCTGGGTGACGGAGTAGATTACAGTGAAAAATATTGAAAATCTCTGGTGGAGCTGTAATAAGATTGAGATTATACCGCGTGGTCCCAGCTAACTTTGTCCGAACTGGTAGAAGAAAAAAAATATGAAGAAAGATACGCGGTTATAAAGACCTTCGGTGTTCGTTCGTCACAAGTCGATGACCGAACACTGTAGGTATTATAATCATATTTTGCACCATGTTTCTTCCTTTGTTTTCTCATAACAGCTTGGCCAACGGTAGCTGGGGCACCCTATATAACTGCTTAAGCTTATGTAAAAGGTAACTGCTGTACAGTTTGCGCAGCGACAACTGATTTGTTTGGTTAAAAAAAAGTATTGCGTCCGTTCTGTACTACTGTGGAGGCAAGTGTTTTGGATTGGAGCCAACAAAGCGTAAATACTTTTTTTTTTAATGTTCCTTTATCTTTAACAATGCTTCTACTGTTGTTCCTTAAATGTATAGGCTAGACGTCTTGCTCTTCAGGAAGCTCGATTTCGCCCCATGGATGCGTCCATTCATATATCAACCCCTTTATCATCGACGACACACCAACAACAACCCAGCAAGTTAAAAAAGCAATTACGCAGTATGCCTATTACTCGATTTTGCCACGTGAAGTATTGGTGCATGGCGAGTTTCTTGATACGCTGCGGCCATTATGCAGCTGGCATACAAGTCTTAAGCAGAGGAGTGAACTTTGGAACTTGAAGCCTACACGCCACTTCATTTTTACTTGCGGATAAATTTATTCATCCCGACAGCACAAGCAAGTAAACTTACGCGCTTTACCAAACATTCGTCTTTTGGGGGTTTTTTTCTAGTAAAATCTGCCGCAGTCTTTGTGTGTTCTTTTACGTTTTCAGAAAAATAAGTCCGATGTCGAAAGAATACGAATAACAGAAAGAATTGTAACACAGGCGCATTAGTACAGTTTCTAGAATCATCATCATCATCAGCCTATTCTTTATGTCCACTGCAGGACGAAGAGATTTCCTTGCGATCTCCAATTACCCCGTGTCTTGCGACAACTGATTCCAACTTGCACCAGCGAATTTCCTAATTTCATCCCCATATCTAGTTTTCTGGCCATTTCTCGATTGCGCTTTCCTTCTCTTGGTACCCATTCAGTAACTTTAATAGTCCACCGCTTATCTATCCTACGCATTACATGGCCTGCCCAGCTCCATTTCTTTCTCTTATTGTCAATTAGAATATCGGCTTTCCCCGTTTGCTCTCTGATCCACATTGCTCTCTTCCTGTCTGTTAACGTTACGCCTAACCTTTTTCGTAACCCCGTATAGTCCCTTATCTGGAAGTCCTCTGTAGCAGAGGACGGGGCCGTTAGTGAGCACTTTATAAGCCTCACCGGTTCTTCTAACCTCAGTAAGGCCAATAGTATCCCTCGCAGTGCCTGATAATTCTTCAGAGTCCTACTAAGTTAGCTTCACTCGAGAGAGTTCGTGTGTTGAAAGTTGCCAGGTTCAGTTTCCAGTGGCGGCCTGTCCGGATCCAGAGATTCTTGGCACCCTCTGCCGCGTCGCAGGTCTGACCGCTGCCTCAGTCAGGTGCTCCGCAGCCGGTGGGGACTGAGGGCCTTGGGTTAATTGTGGGGGTCATGAGGGAGGTAGTGGCCGAATACTGCACCAAGGAGGCCAATTCTCGTTCTGGTGAGGGGGTGCCTTTTGTTAAAGTTTAGTGGGCCTTCCTAATTTGGTTGCACTTGGACTAGTAGACCCCAATGATTCACGGCATCGTTCTTTTTTTTTTTTTGCCGGTGTCAGGCGACACTTCAAGCCTGCAAATGTAGTGTACTGGAGGAGGATTCGAGCTTACGACCTTCAGAGTAGAAGCCCGAAACTCCACGCCACCGCCTCAGTCAGATATGCATAGCTCCAACTGGAACACTGCCAGTGGATTATTAAGCCATGCTGCTGGTCACAATGACGTTCCAACACCACCAACTCGCATGAATGACGAGCCACATGACTGGCATAAAATTCAGGCAAATGGGTACTGAGTGACATGTGCAATAGGGGGGTGGCCATCACACACCACCGAAAGAAGTCAAAACAGGCAACCAGCAAAAGCAAAAGCAAAATCGTCCCCGTGCTAGCGAAAGGCTAATTTCCAGCGTCGGCTGACTTCCCTAAAAGAAAAAGAAAAGAAAAAAATATGGATGTGAACTTCTGATTATAGCAACCAAGCATCCGAGATAGCTCGATCAGATAACCCTGTGGCACTAGGTTATTTATTCGGCTCCTTTGCACTGTCTCTGGTGGAGTCGAGAGCGCGAGAGAAGAAAAAAAAATAAAACGGGAGAAAAAAGAGGGAAGAAAATATTTACAAATGTTTTTAACATCGTGGTTCTGAACCGCACCTAATCAGGCGACCACGATAGCGGCTAGAGACACTAGATATATTCAACAAGCTTGAACAGCACTTAAACGAGAAGGGAAGGAAAATATATCGGAACGGGTCTCCGCGCTCACCCGAAGGCTACGAGCCACGTACGTGCGGGGACGCATTCAGCTGCTTACTTACACGTTCAACCGGAAATACCTAAATGTTGCTAAATTTTATTACACTAACTTTGATCAGAACACTGTATTTGTCGGAATGATTCATTTTTCAACATTTTCACATGTACGTGTTTCCCGTATTCACTCTCATTATCGTGTTCATGTGACTATTAGGTGCGTGTTCGTGCGCGCTGTGTTTTCCGCCAACGAGGGTCGCCGTGCGTACGTTAGCACGAGCAATCGAACGCTTGTGAACTGCTCAGAAACACTCGTTTTCGTTGTGTGTGTGTGTGAACTCTAGAAATGTTGTCACGATAGTTTTTTCTCCATTCTTTGTCTGACACACATGTTTGCTCTCGTCTATGAATTAGGATAGGAGTAGCCGGCGACGTCAGACAGCCACCAACATCTCATTGCATACAGTTAATTATAAAACATATGGCACGGGGCAGGAACCGCAATGCCATGAGCATCAACTGCATCCGGCACGGCCCCCAGAATCATCTCTCGAAGCAGCGACAGCTGCCACCCTCCCCCGATCTTCCTTCGCGATACGTTCTTCCAGACTCGGTTGGTCGCAGCAGTCCAGTCAGTTGCGCACGTGGTACGCGTATATACTTTAGGTCGTAAGTGGCCGCTCGCTATTACCCTGAGTTTACCTTCAATAATTGTTGAAGTAGATCAAATGAACAAAGTACAGCAGAGAATGGGCGCAACCGTTGCTATAATGTTTTTCGCTGTTATATTGTTTGCGAAGGTAGTTGGGGGCGAGATCTCCCAACCAATGGAGCCGTGGTGAGCTCGGTGTTGCAAAGGCAGCAGAGCGGCCGTGATCAAAATAGAGCCTCACACCTACACCACAGATGATTCGTGGAAGCAGGCGAGACACGATTTGCAGCATGTATTTATTTGTAGTCTAGGCCAAACGCTGGACGTGATAGAGGCGAGTATGCAGGGAAAATGCGCGTCGTCGTCTTCAGCTCGGCCGCTGTTGTCTATATACCTAAATATGCATGTAGTCGATTGTACTCCAGCAGTATCACATATACCAATATTCGGAGCGCTTGAGGAAGAACATAGCGGACTGAAAACGTTTTCTACCGCGCACCGATCACTAACTTAGAGGGGTCATTGCAATACCACAAGCTTTTCAGACACTTTGTTTTTTTTTTTAAGAAATCTTACTTCAGGGGCGGTGTTTCGCTCGGTGCGCAGGACTACGACGCGCAAGACCTGGAGGAGTTCCAGGAGGCCATACTGCGTGGCTGCGACTTCAACAAAGACGGCAAGATCAGCAAGAAGGAGCTGACCATGGTGCTTCTGGCGCTGGCCAAGCACTCCGCCGACGAGGATGGCAAATAGGCGACGCCCCTTCCGCCGCGGCAGAGTCGCCCCCGTTTCCACTTTGCATCTATAATACTTTACAACCAACTCTACCATAGCTCTATCTCTTTCTCTCTCTCGACCGCTATTTTCCTTCTCATCTTCACTACTCGACCCGAACCTCTGAGCCATCTATTTGCCTCAAGCGTGGCGCACCGGCAGACGAGCTCGCGGAGGACTCTGCTCGAAGGGGCGCGCCGGCGGTGAACGGCATGGGCGCCGCCTCGCGCTCCGAAGGCAAGGAACAGGAAGCGGCTGGAGTGAGGAGCGCGACCGGAAAACTTGGCGCCCAAGGCGTGAGCGCGCCGACAGTTCGAAACCGGCTGATCACGCGCAGCGCGCCCGGAGAGCGAGTCTCGCGGCGTCGAGGTTGAGAGAGGAAAAGCCCCGAAGACACAGGACGCCCGTGACGCGTTCTGGCAAAGCCAAGCTCCACCTCCTCACGCTCCTATTAAGGCGCTAGCATTAGACGGGCCCCCTAAATAAAATACACAAAAAAGAAGCCCTGCGTAATACTACTACTGCCCGAGTTGAAAACGTAAGCACGTCCTTTGCCGCACAACATCTCGAATAACGCCGAGTAACGTGGTCCTCCAGTCAGTTCATGTCGCTGTACTTATAATCAGTAGGTATTGTCTTATCTCCAAAACATGCGCCCTCCCATTCTCATCAATTCGAGCGCACGGGCTTTTTTTTTTTTTCAGTGTTCGGTGTTTCGCTGCTACTTCCCGAGGGAAACGTAATACGTCGACCGGCTCCTTGCAGCGCCGAATGGACGAGTTTTCGTAAGCGAGTATATGTCAGCGCCCTGCGTTCTCTATGAAAAAGAAAGACCCCTTTTGAGCAATGTAACTGGGAGCAGCAGGCTCGCCGGAAACAATTTTACGCGCGATCGGCTTTTTCCTTTTCTTCCTTTTTCTTACGTTTAGTCCCGTGCGCGCAAAAAGCAACTGATGTGCGGCCTCGAAATAAATGCGCGCCTTGACGGTTCAGATCGCTGGAGCTGAGCACGTGCACTGCGTCATTCGCGCGCGTCTTCCGTGAGTCCTGCTCCGATCGGTCGACCCAAACTAGCAGCGCAGGCGATAGCCCTGACGGCCACTACTTAAAAAGTTTATCCTTCTGATCATATGCTTATTTGCTGGCTTTTTAGCTTTTACATGTGAATTATCGACCAGTGGGTATGCATCGCAGTATTATATGTCAGAACCTCTATACACGATCAATATTAGTGGCACCTGATGTTATAGAGTTCTACTCACCTGATGTCGTACAGCCTAAGTGAGCAATTTGAGAGTCAGAATGGCGTAATGCATGCAACATTTTTTTTTTTTTCCGCACCACTCAGAAGATCCGTTAACAGCTTAGCGGATGTGGGAGTTTCGATTGGGGCTACGACGTCAGCTCGAATTTACTATTAACTCTTGCGCGCGGGCATGCGTCACATACGGTAATACTATTCACTGAAGAAAAGAGGTTACGTGTCTAAATATCGAAAGCTCAGAGGTCATTGTTAAAAACGTAAGTTGTCAGGTACAATACATTGAATTAAAAAATGACCAGTAAGTGAAAATTTCATGTCTTCAGGTAATGCGGGCTAGAAATATTGCCGTGCGCAAGGTGCGATGCCACAATTTGCAACAAGCTCGGTGAAATATCTCGGCCAATACTGTTTGCTCGGCGTTACGCTCACGAAGGCCCGGAGCACTTTAATGGCGCCAGCAAATCGCCATATAAGTGTCAGGCCACTCATTAGACGTAATGCACGTATATGGCATTCTCTCATATCATTTTGCTCCCAAGATGAAAAATTGTGCACACGAGTTTGTTTTAATCGCCGTGAAGAATTTGTGCATCAGCTGAAGTGCAGTTTTGTTGCCAAGCTACGCGTCATGCGCATATTGTTAAAGATGGTTTTCCTTGCGAACTTCAATGTCATCTGTGCTTACCATGAAATGTTTCCTTTTGTCTGATGTGTCTCGCTGTTCAGTATGCCTTTCCGTGTACGCAAAGTTACTGCTTCAGCTACAAGAAACTGTAGCTGCCACGCTGTTTCAATACCAAACGTTGTTGACCTTAAGATGTGTCTAACCAGATGTATACGCTCCTTTTCGAAAGATACCAAACTGACCAGAATAAAGATGAACTTATGCCCGTTTATGTTGCCCGTTCGTTTCGACCTTGAAACAGCAGTCACGGCTGCTTTCCTGCTGCCCGCCCAAAGAACGCTTCTATGTGTGTCTGCAAAGAAGGCGGGTAGGGAAGAGATGGCTCATCACGACATGGGATTGACTTCGAGCAAAAGGTAAAATATTATAACCACACCAGCCACCAACCTTAGCTCATAAAAAATGCACTCTGGCTACATCATTGTTCTTCCCTTACAGTAGTCATAACGCATGAAGTCCGTGCGACGTTCACATCAGCTCGACAGACTCGCCAACCTACAGGGAAGTATAGCTGGTCCCCATTAAAACTCCAGTGTGCCGATTTTCTTGCGAAAAACTTGAGGTAAAGTCCCAAACCAAAACAATTAAGTGCTATGAAAGAAATCCCAGTCGATGGCTTCGAATCAATTTCGACCACATCGAGTTCTCTCATGTGCGCGAGATGTTGGGTATACGAGCGTTTCTTTTATCTTTAATTTTTATTCCCGGCCGCGGTCGGGATTCGAACCCACGACCTTGCGTTGAGCTTCAGAATACCATAGCCACGGCGGAGAGCACACGCGAACTCGATCCAACCAAGTCTTCATCAGAGTTGGTAGACAATGACTTAGCGAGACTTTGACCGACGAAAGCCTCCTTTCCTCTCTTTTATCGCCTCTGCTGAGCACAATAATAAACAGAACATCACGCTACATTGCTAAGATCCTGACAGACATCTAGCAGATTTAGAGTGGAATTTAGGCTAGTTTCATCAGGGCCGAAGGATAGTTTGATGACCCCCCCCCCAAACTCAAACACACACACACAAACACACACTTTAAGCCCAACCATAGCATACCTTGGGCGCGGTCAATGGCAACACGAAGTCCATCTGAGCATACGCAAAAAGGTGGTACATTTAATTCAGGATAATCAAACTTTAAACGGAGAAGTTTCGAATATTTGGAATAATAAATGCGCTTTTGGTGGGCTCTCAATTCGACTATATACGATACTTTAGATTAAACGAAACCTGAAAAATAATTTCCCCTCGCTCGAATATGCGGGAAGTGTGACCATGGATCTAAGATGAATCATATAAGGGCGCTAAAACGTAAAACTCTTCCAAACTTTTCTATTCCGATTCTGCAATCAGCCCTCCGCGATTGGTCAAAAACATTCTTGTATCACCCCAGTACTTCACCTGTCTGCCACGCGACGTGACGAAAACCCCGATAGCTCCCCATCTGATATGACGTGTACACACTGATTATGCATGATTTGACCGAACAAAACAAAAATAGTTCGAGAGCTTTTCGCCATTAGCCCTCGGCTATTGGTCAAAAGTTTTAGGGCTGCACCCACTTCACCTGCCTGTCACGCGACATCACAAAATCGCAAAAGCTCCCCACGTCAAAGTGACGTATACGCGTTAAAGATGCATTAATATGCCGAACAAAACTGAATTTTCTTTTGAATAGCCGCAGGCTGCCCCGTTCCGAAAGGAATAAAAGATGGCTGCCGCCGTTTGCTCAGGCACTGGCTACTCGCACCTGCCGGAAAGCATGGGTTTATTTGCGTATAATAAAACTTTTGCGTGACCGTGTAACGTTCTCAAGCAATTTCGACACGTTTACGACTTTGTTCTGCCAACTCTTCTTTGCTGAGGATCCTTTTTAGCGCCATTCTTAAGTTTCCATTGCATACAGCCGTGATTTTCGACCAGCCACTGCAAGTAAGGGGAAAGCGGACCGATCGCAGACGCCGGCACCACCCTCTTCATCCCGTTATCGACTTTCAGTGCAGTGGCTCGGCCCTACCGAATCCCTCTTCACTTTAGCGTGCTCCTCGACTCTTGTCAGCCAATTATATAAGAGAAGCCGCTCAGCATAGGCAGTGTGATTCGTTTTTCAAGCAAACAAAAGTTACCTCCTATGAACGAGGAGAGCGTCTTATTGGTCTGTTCAGATAACCCTGCGGGTGACCGCCCGATGCTGGCGTCGGCTGTTACGCAAATTTGACGTCAGGAGATGGGAATAAAAACATATTGGAACAGTTTTACGTTAAGGGCCCTCGCTTACTCTACTAAATGGCTGAGTTGGTGACCGCGTAAAAAGGACAATGCGTAATGTAACTGCTGACGAGTACTAAGAGCAACCGTACTTCCTATCGTTGTCCTAAACAAAGGAGCACTAGCTGTCTGAGCTTACAGCGTCACGCGGCTGCGCGCTCACTTACCATATATATATATATATATATATATATATATATATATATATATATATATATATATATATATATATATATATATATATATATATATATATATATATATATTAGAGAACGATTAACATAACAGATAGAAATGTAGCGAACTGGAAACTACTGATTTGTTTTTTTTTTTCGAAAGCGAAGCACTATCTGACATTCGAACTTACGTCATTGGGCCAGTAAATGTTATTTTGGCTACTAGTTCAATCATAACCAAAAAAAAAAAATAACCCAGTTTGCGAAAAAAGACTGGTGACAGAATTTCGTTGCTCACATCCTCGCATCTCGTGTACTGCTTTTACAGCGAAGCCGTATATGGCTAGCCGATTCGTCCGTTCATATGTCTGTCGTCTGTACGCCGAAAACTGCTTCGGCGCAACCCCATGCACATGTGCGAAAAAAAGAAAGAGAAAGACAGGCGCGCGATTGGCTGCGCCATTTGTGACGTCGTTGCTCTCCGTCGCAGCCGAGCGCGCGCGCAGCAATTTCTCCCTGGCTCCGAAATGGGTAGGCCGCGCGTCACACGTACTTCTGAGGAGCAGGTAGCTTTGATCAGCAACGCCGCGAGCAGAACCGGGAACGAGCTCGTCTACGCCCTGCCGATGCTGCAGCTCGGGCACAAGAACAGGCTCGTGCAGCCGAGCGCAAGCAGCAACTGTGTACCCAGGATGCGGCAACCTACCAAGCCGTCGTTTAATGAACCGCTAACGTTCTAGCGTTCGTTACCTGCGAGCGCTCGTTACCAGCAATCCTTATCAATTGTTCCGTCAGCATGTATAATCCTTCGTCAGGTTTGAGATATGCACGCTTAGCTTCGACGAGCCCTAAAAGCTGTCCGCGCGCCATGCATTGGTGCGTGCGTAGCTCCAATGCCTCCTAGACAGCAGGCCTATGTACTTTGCTTTATGACGTCATGCTACTTAGACCGAAATTTCCACTGACAAGCCAAGCGTGACGAAAGCGGTGACGTCAAAATAGCTGCAGCTTACTCGAGAGCTTCCCCATTAAATTCTATGGCAGTCGGGCAAGGCAGCATGACGTCGTGGATCGAAGTGCACATGCCTTGGGCTATCTGAGGCGTTGGTAACTCCCAGCTGTGAGCACTCGTAAAAGATGCCTCCCCACAACAAAACTCCTCAAGAGGAGAAGCCCACTTCAGTGATTTGCTTGGTTTTCCGCGCGATAGCTTGTATTCCCAAGTTCCGTAGATGGTGGCGGTGGCTGTCTCTTTTAGGGAGCTTTCATACGTGGCTGGCAGGTTCTGTATGTGGGTTCCCTAGTCTCTTGAAAAGGCACAGCGATTATAGGTCTCTGCAGCACAGAGCGCCAGCGGCTTTTTTAGGCGAACAAACATCCTACGAAAAGCCGAGTATCGTAGAAACTCTTTGAGAAGCCCGGTGTGCTTATAGAAACAGAAATTGGTCTTGACATATAAAGCGCGAAAAAGATATTGACATGGGCGACCACGTTTATTCACCGCCTAACAAATGTTATCGCACAGCGCAGGACGCCCCCTGAATGTATCAGAAGTTTCTGGAATGTTATCGATGGTTCCATCCGATGTCTGTCACCGAACCTTGTGTAATCTGATCGCATGTATGCGCGACGCGAATAATGTAGAACTTTGTGGAAGACATGCCGGTCTCAGCAATTACTCTGGAACATTCGACGACTGATGTATAAAAGCCGACGCGCTTGACCCGCTGCTCAGATTTTCGACGATCGCCGACTGTGTTCGCCGTTTTCGTTGAGCATTGAGTGTAGCCTGTTTTTCTGGGCACAGGTTCGCCCAATAAAGTTAGTTTCGCCATTCACAGTTTTGTTGCTATGTCCTCAACCGTCACTACCACCTGACAATATCCAAGGTCGAATGGGCCCGAAAATGTTTATGCAGTGCGCGGTCCCCGCGAGATATTTAATACGCCTCAAGGAAAGCGTAAACAAGGGGAAAGCGGGAGAGTGGACTTGTCTTTTTCAAGGCGACATATGCTTTCCTCAGCACAGTATATAGAGGTAGGGTTCTTCTAAATCGGAGAGGGGGTAAAGCGGGCGGGCGAGTCAATAACCGAGGGTGTGTTAGCGGCGAGAGTGTAGAATTGAAAATAAAGGTGTGATATTCAACGTCTGTGGAGGAATGTGAGGTAGCGCCATGTGTCAGCCGGTTGACGTGTCACTGTAGGTTCCTTTTTTCTGAGCATTTTCTGCCGCTTCTTTTATTCTCTCTTGCAGAGAGACGATAGTTCAGTGACCTCCAGCGCAGCAGATAATCCTACACCCACATCGTTCAGGCTCCTTCCACGAAAAAAGGAACCTACAGTGACACGTCAACCGCCTGACACACGGCGCTACCTCACATTCGTGCGCCGGCGTTGAGTAGCACACCTTTCTTTTCACATCTGCACCCTCGTCGCTAACACACCCTGGGTCGTTGCTTCACCCACCCGCTTTACCCCCTCTCCCCCTCATAAGAACCCTACCTATATATACTGTGCCGAGGAAAGCATATGCCACCTTGAAAAAGGCAAGTCCACTTGTCGAAACGTTGGCTCCCACTTTTACCCTGTTCTAGTTTTGATCATCGTCAAGGAAAGAGTGCATCACGAAAACGTCGGGTTCAATCAGAATCCGCATATCACCAGAAGTATTTTAGAGCGCAGCTCCTAGGCGCCCGTTCCTGCGTTGGGCGTCGGCGTCCCGCGGTGTCGGCGGCGTCTCTTGGCGTAACCGAGCGAACGAGCTCAGCGAAGGATGAAAGAGCGAATGCGGAGCGCAGCGGTGGATGATAGACGGCGATAGCGAAGAGAGCGCGAGGAGGAAAGTGGAAGAGGAAGATATGGCGAAAGCGGGAGAAGAAAACCGTAGTGCCGGGCAAGACGGGCTCTCCGGAGATGACCACTAAGAGATGGCGCCAGAGTACCGATGGCGCTAAAGCCCCTCCTCCATCTCCAAAAGTAGCGCCAACAGCTTCCCTCCTCCTCCGTTCGAAGCGGCCTCGACGGTGGCGCCGCCCATGCTGGCCCTGCCGTAGCAGACGACGGCTAACACGCTACCGGAGGAAATCCGCGGAAAAGTGCACTCGAGCCCTGCGGAGCAGTTTTTTCAATCGAGATCTTGCTTCTTCAGTCGGTTACTGGCCTTAAGAATGTCGTGTTGGAATTGCGGAAAAAATAGACAAAATGACCATTATTTAAGGCGTAAAGCATGCGCACGTTGAGAGTTCGTGTTGCTGAAACACGGCGCATGCACGCGGTGCGCTCAAACACGCGAGTAATTACCAGAGTTTCAGGTTTTGACAGCGTGAAGGTATCTGTATGTATACGTGGTTTCGTAGGTTCGCATACAGTGCATATGACGCATGCGCTACCAATTTACTTTTTCGGACGCATAAAAATGTTAACGTTAAGCAGTAAAAATGTTAATCCTTATCAGCGGGTCTGCGGTCTTTTGCGGCCGTTCTTGGCCATTATAATCCCGCACACAAAACGTGCGGGTAGTCGCTGCTCACGCCTCCAATATTGTGGACGCGTCCGGCAAAAGCCGGGATGGAGGGGAAATGCAAGAGGCCCGTGGAGAGATTCCTCGTTGGTGTTCCGTAATTCTCCTCGCACCGGCGCGGTAAGCTGCAGCAGTCGCGGGGTGCTTTTTTCGTTGCGGGGTGCTTTGGTATTCGCGACAATATATATATATATACATATATATATATATATATATATATATATATATATATATATATATATATATATATATATATATATATATATATATATATATATATATATATATATATTGCAAGTACTGCTCCAGGAGGGCACATGTAACGTATAACAGAGGCCTCTGGAGAGCGCGTGACATTACAAGTGTTCCCGTTGCCGCTTTGGTGCCCTGAAGGCACCGTCAATAATACGAAATAATGACACGTTGTTACAACTAGTAAATAAGATCTAATAAAGAAATACAGTCACGCAGAGGCGCCAACTTCTGGCGCAGCGCTACCACGCCCGTGCGAGAATTACGAAACGCCAACGAGGAATTTACCCGCCCGCGTACAACTACGAGCAAAGTGCACGTTAAACATACCCAGGCGACCTAAATGAAGTTATTCGGAGCCATCCACTACGACCTCCCTCATAGCTTTAGTCGCTTCGGGACGTTAAAAACGTTAATCACCACAAACCAAATCAATACATGCGGGCGTACATTCGAAGCTAAACGATTGCATCCGTATAGTCATAGCGAGCCTTGCAAAAGTGTCGAGAATGGGCTAACTTCTGGTGGAGCTCAAAACACAGCATGAATAAAGTCGCTTTCATGTCACAGACCAGCTGCAGATGCGTACACTTTCACCGCATGACGAAACTACATGAAACAGAGAGAGCACATTCCAGAAAAAAAAAAGTCAACTTGAACGAGATAAAAGCACGCACAGCATGAACACATGCACTTTTTCAAAGTGACAGCCGTGAACTAGGCTCAAAAGAAGAGGTTGTGAGGAACCATGGCACTTCACAAAGCCGTGCGTTTTTTGCCACTTCCTCGATGCCAGCCCGCCCGATCCTATGTATCCACACTTTTCTTCTTTGTGCGTTACGCTCGCCGGTTGGTAAAGAAAGAAGTATTTTGCCGTCGCTGTGTTGGTTGAGGCAACCGAAGGCGCAGCAGCACGGAATCACAATTAAGTTCTCGTCCCTAACACACTCGATTTGTTCTGCTAACACACTCGATCAGTCCGTTTGCGCGTACTTTACAAAATATACAAAAGCGCTGCGCCTGCTTCCACTTGACACAGATTGGCCAATGGGGGAGCAGAGGAGGAGGCTGGGGCGACAGGAGGCGTAGAGGAGGAAACGTCGGGGAGAGCAAGGTGGCGGAAAGATCTAAAGCGTGGCAGTTTGGGAAAGTTGGTATGTCACTACTTTTTTAGGTTTGTAGAGCAGCTCAGAAATAGCAAAACAGCAAGGTGGAAGGGGTAATGAAAAGGAACGGAGAACAGAGTGAGTGCTAACTTCCAACTGATGGTTTATTTCGTGACCAAGAAGGCTACCTTTACACTCAGCGAACCACGTCACATGAAGAGATTACACAAAACCAAGCAACACCAAAAGTAACCGTGTGAAAACACGTATTCAGACAGCCTGTGGCGGCAGTCTGAGATACGCCAATTCATTGCTTGATAACAATAATGAAGGTGAGCTTACACATGCATGGCCAAGACCTATGATAGCCTTTGCTTCGATGATTTCTCATCTAAGCTGATTATGACTACGACCTAGAATGACGCATTCCTCTAAAACAGGTTCGTAACCACACGTTTTGCAGTGCTGCGCCAGAAACCCCCCAGCTGTAATACAATTCTTGGCATTGTAACGATGTTCGCGCAGCCTGTCATTCAGACATCGGCCAGTCTGACCAACGTAACGTTTTCCGCACTTGAGTGAAAAACAATAAACAACAAAATGTGTGCAATTAACGAACTTAATTATTTTTATGATTCTTATCGCAGCTAGGAGGAGCCTCCTTATTCGGATTAGTCAGCTTGCAAATCCTCGTAAGCTTGTTAGGGGCAGAAAACACTACACGAATATTCGCTCGCCTGGCGATTTTCTTAAGATTATGAGAGACGGTGTGAATATAAGGAATAATGCTTGTCCTATCCCGAGTAGCTGCAGGATTATCTTCATGCTGGTTGTCTTTTCTAAACTCTCTTATTAGAATCCGTTCTGCTACTGACACTTGTAAGGACACGGGATAATTCAGCCTGCGAAAGCCGTTCGCACTGATAGGCAAAGCTAGACGAAACGGTACGGTGGCACGACTTTTTCAAAGCATTATTTAGGCAAAGGTAAGCAATGCCTCTCTTGACCAACTTAGAATGAGCAGAATGAAACGGAAGAATCCGATTTGCACAGGCACGCTCGACTATACCGCCAGCTGCTCTCTATACTCAGCTAAAGGTTTCAACGGAACCTTCTTCTCTGGGTCGGACAGTGCGGAAATTTCTACGCTTCGCTGACCAGAAAACCGAGTGCTTGTGGCAGTGCCAGTTGCGTGAACTTCGCGGTCGTTATTCCGAGAGAAGACCGACTCCTGGAAACACTGTTTACTCGCCGAAAAACTTGGACCTACCAGAACACATCCACAACATTTTGGCGCCAGGACCTATAGTTCGCGGTGGAATCTATAGTAAACCACCGGAAGAGATGCTGTCAATGAGGCAGATTTCCAAGTTCGCGGCGGAAAAGGATGTCTCGCGCGTTATTTCCGAAGGTGTAGGGGCAATATCCCGCTCTAGACAGGCACTTCCGAAGGTTTCTTTGAAACGTGTAGCTAACTATCTGCGTGACAATTCGATTTGCGTGTTACCGGCAGATAAAGAAGGCGGGTTCTTTGTACTCCCAGAAGGGAATTTTTATGCAAGAGCTGGTCAGGCAATTTCTGCCGTTTTTAGGCGATAGGATATAGTGTCCTAAAGTAAGGTAAAACCTAAGGCTAAGACTTTGCAGAGAATGTAACTTGGAAAAAATGTTGAAAAACATCGTCAGCAGCAAACGAGATCACCTAGAGGTGTTTTCTAGCGCGAAAACGCACAAACATGACGTACCGTTGAGGGTTATTGTTTCAGAAAAGGACACGTGGCAGAAGTCTGTCGCGCTGTTTCTGCAAGCCAAGCTAGCCGTTTTACCCCTGAGTCGACCCGTTTTTAACACGCAACTCCGATGAAGTGATTGACTTTTTGAAGGACAACTCCGATCGAGGCTTTCAAATCTTCTCCGTCGATGTGAAGGACCTGTACTATTCTATTCCTCACAATGACCTGCTGTCAGCTATTTGCCCGACAATTGATGAATTTGGTGTCACCCGTTTTCAGAATAATGCTGGGCTGTCAAGTAACCAATATTTAGAAGTTTTGAGCAGTTATTTGTCATCAACGTTCATTACATGGAATGATACAATCTATTTGCAGGCAAACAGAGTATGCATCGGTTCTTGCATTGCCCCGCTCCTCAGTGATTTATTTTTAGCTCGCCTAGGTGTCGACATGTCAGTGAACCTTGATCAGACTAATGTTATTAAAATGTGTCGTTATGTGGACGATTTTTTGTTTTCTATTCAGTGTTCTCCGGCTGACCTTGAGACTGGGGTTGCCATGGTTGTGCCAATAGTCAAAGAATGCCTTGCGCCCCTTGACGTTACTCACGATCTCCCACAGAATCCCACGATCCGGTTTTTGTATCTGCGCTAAGTTTATTCCGATATTGACACATGTTGGTATTATGAACTTCGTGCTAAGAAACCACTTATTCCGTTTCGTTCTGCTCATTCTAAGTTAATCAAGACAGGCATTGCTGACATTTGCCTAAATAATGCTTTGAAAAAGTTGTGCCACCATACCGTTTCGTCTAGCTTTCCCTCTCAGTGCGAACGGCTTTCGCAGGCTGAATTACCCCGTGTCCTTACAAGTGTCAGTAGCAGAACGGATTATAATAAGAGAGTTTAGAAAAGACAACCAGCACGAAGATAATCCTGCAACTACTCGGGTTAGGACAAGCATTATTATATTCACACCGTCTCTCATAATCTTAAGAAAATCGCCAAGCGAGCGAATATTCGTGTAGTGTTTTCTGCCTCTAACAAGCTTACGAGGATTTGCAAGCTCACTAATCCGAATAAGGAGGCTCCTGCTAGCTGCGATAAGAATCATAAAAAGAATTAAATTCGTTAATTGCACACATTTTGTTGTTTATTGTTTTTCACTCAAGTGCGGAAAACGTTACGTCTGTCGAACTGGCCGATGTCTGAATATTAGGCTGCGCGAACATGCTTACAAAGCTAAGAATTGTATTACAGCTGGGGTGTTTCTTGCGCAGCACTGCAAAACGTGTGGTTACGAACCTGTTTTAGAGGAATGCGTCATTCTAGGTCGTAGTCATAATCAGCTTAGATGAGAAATCATCGAAGCAGAGGCTATCATAGGTCTTGGCCATGCATGTGTAAGCTCACCTTCATTATTGTTATCAAGCAATGAATTGGCGTATCTCAGACTGCCGCCACAGGCTGTCTGAATACGTGTTTTCACACGGTTACTTTTGGTGTTGCTTGGTTTTGTGTAATCTCTTCATGTGACGTGGTTCGCTGAGTGTAAAGGTAGCCTTCTTGGTCACGAAATAAACCATCAGTTGGAAGTTAGCACTCACTCTGTTCTCCGTTCCTTTTCGTTACCCCTTCCACCTTGCTGTTTTGTTATTTCTGAGCTGCGCTACAAGCCTAAAAAAGGAAAGATCTATGAATGGTGCTACTTTTGGAAAATTGAGGGTCTTTAGATGGCGCCACCAATAAGGCATGCGGCAAGCGCGTCCGCCGATACCATGTATGAGAACAAAGTGCTACATGAGCGGAGCTAGGTCTGTCTGCAGCGGCTGCTGTGAATCGCGACCACGCGTCATCCAATCTTTGCCTCTCACGATCTCCCGATCAGCGAGGGAGTCGCGCCGCACTTCGCTATATATATATATATATATATATATATATATATATATATATATATATATATATATATATATATATATATATATATATATATATATATATATATATATATTTCTTGCACTTGAAGAAACTTCGTGTGACCCCGATGAATTGAGCGCTGAAGCGACGGTGGTATATGAGTATATGCAAGACCTCATAGTAGGAGCCAGTTCAATTTCACAGCCTGAGTCCTCTCCCACCACCAAGAATCTGGCTTCTCTCGGTGATATAATCTTCCTTCGTGTAATTGTCGCACCTCTCTCTCTCTTTTTTCCTATTTTTTTTCCCTGTGAGTCTGAGTATAAGCGCTACTGCGCATGACTGCTGTTGATTCTGATTTCGAGTGAATCCGGCTTGGACTCATTTCGGTTACTGAGTGAATTATGCAGTGTTCTCCAACTATCGTGCACCAAGACTAAAAAAAAGTTCAGTTGCGTTACTCGAAGAAAACCTACTGGCATATTGTTTCCGTTACAGTGCAGTAGTCGCCAGTAATTATTTCGTTACTGAGATTTATTTCGGTAATTGCAATTATCTAACTCGATAAGTACTGTCCTAATTTTCAAAGTGTCGATGAGACATTTGTAGGCACCCCAAAATGACGTCTAACTGCGGTGTTTTCAGCGGCGTACTAATTGCGTGCAATTTTTTTTCCGACTGGCAAAAAGCCTCACGAAGTATGAAAAATACCACGTCACTGCGCTCCCACCTGCATCATACTGATTGAAAGCAACTGCTATCGCAAGCCCGAAGAGACAGCTCATCACCTGGATAATGGTACGGATGGAGCACCTACAGCAAGTTTCGCGGCTTCCCAGCTATTCCTTCCTCTCATTTCTACGTTACACTTATTATCCGTCTCTCAAGGCCGACTGATCACACCGATAACAAAACTCCTTTGAAAACGCAGCCGAAGCGCCGCTCTGACCACGCACGAAATGCCAAAAGCAATGTAATAGGCACAAAATGTTTCAAAATCCCGGCTTTGCTCGCACCGCATTGAAGAAGTGCGCGTGAAGCTTTATTTCGCGCCGGAAACTTGCTTCGGACCAAAGCCAAATTAAAGTGAACGCTTTATTTTTCATGAAAGTGTATACCTGCTGCAAAAGCAGGTTCTTGTCAAAAAATAAAAGAGAAATAAACAGACCGGGAAGCGACCCCCGTGTAGCGAGAAGGCAAAACTGATGCGTTCAAGAAAGTAAATATGCCACTTCAAAATGAGCCGAATTGGCAATCAGGACAGCCGCACAAAAAACAAACGAAAAACAAAAACAAAAAAATACATCAGATTTTAGTGTGCTCTTATTATCTATGAATCCGTAAGCTCCGTTGAATACGAGACTAGAGGACATGTTCGAATAAGTCTCCTTTTGCAGCTGCGCAGTACTGCTGGTACTGCGTTCGTTTTATCACATCTTCAGGGGCTTTGTTGATGACCGACGCCGGCATTCTACGTTAGACATCCGTTATCCTGGCCTTGAACTAATCTGACGTCCGTCTCGATCATGTAAGCACGATCTTTCACGTAACCCCAAAGAAAGAAATCGAGTGGAGAGAGGTCAGGTGACCTAGCCGGCTAAATTACAGACCCGTGCCTTCCAATCTATTGCGCATGAAAAGTCTCATTCAGCCAGTTTCGCGCTCGGCTGCTGCTGTGTGCGGTTGCCCCATCTTGCTGATACCACAGAAGTGGAAGACGTGACAGCGGGACTTAGCTGAGAAACTAATCCACCACTCCAAGGATTTCGTTCACGTAACGCTGTCCAGTCAGTGTGTAATCGAAGAAGAAAGATAGGACCGATTATAGCACCGGGGTAAATTCTGAACCACACATTGAGCGACCACTGGTATACTGGTGCCGATTGCGCTTTACGCAGTGTGCATTGCAATCGCTCCAATAGTGTGTATTATGCAAATTTACCTGGGCGTTTCTGTGACAATTGGCTTTATCTGTGTACATGATGTTGCTCAAAAAGTCGGGTGACTCATAGGTTTTTGTAAGGACCCAATTTGAGACATCCGACAATTCTGCAAGTCCCTATCTTCCAAGCATCGGTGCTGGTTAAGGTGGTACGAGTGAAAGGCCGCCATTTAAAATTCTCCAAACTGATGACTTGGAAATTGGTACAGTGGGTGGCCACATCCCGCACGCTATAGGGGACTTCGGCATCACCGGGAGGGGGCTCAGCGCCCCCCCCCCCCCTGGAAAACTCCGGAGGGGGCTCGGACCCCGGAGCCACTCGGAGTCAGCGCCTTTGATCCCTTCGGCGATTTTTTTTTTTTTCTGCGCGTTCCTTGTACGCGCAAGCTCTCGCCTGGGTTCTAATTGCGTCTCCGCAAGGCCACATCAAAACGCGCCAAGCGTCTCAACGCGCTTGCTTGCCCGCGAGTTCATAATTCGAAGGACCGTTCAACGGCGTTCAATTGGACATTAATGCTTTATATTTGACGCATTCATTCTATACACTCATGACGTGGCACCATCTCATCCCCACTGGCGGCGCTGTCACGTGCCCAATGACGCACGCATTAGGCCACACCTTTAGTCAGCCGTCACATCCGAGTGGTGGTGACGAGTACTCTCGGTGGTGACGAGTGAGCCCGATGGCTGCGACGTGACGTATGCAATGACGCACGCACTAGGCACACCTTTAGTCAACCAGAACCATGGAGCCGCCGTGACGCCGGGGAAGCGTGCTCGTCCCGCACCTCGGAAGGCTGGCTTAGATTCCCACCAAACCGAAATGCGACAAATTTTAATTCTAAAGCCATGAATACCTATACTTTGTTTAGAAGAACCTCCCCGAGAAATGCGACGTCAATTCGAGCATTTTTGACGTGTTTTTACTTTTCGCGCCGTCGGCCATTTTTGGTACCATCATTCCGTCACGCTGCCGACTACGACGGATTTTCGCATAATGGGATATGCAATGCTTTCACATTAAAAAGAATCGCGTTAATAAATCCGGCGGCAACTAACGTAGGCCAAATACAGGTGCACATCTCAATGTATATATTTCGACAATACTTCTCAGCACTTCTTTGTTTCCACAGTGCTCGCAAGTGCAGAAAGTTTGATGCATTTCCAACCACATAATTTGTAGATGTATCTCTCAAAAGAGATGCCAAGGGCACGATTCTTGCTAAATGGATGCGACTTCATTACTGTTAATTCCGTTATTCGCATACATTCCTTAAATTGAATTACAAATGAGTGAAAATGTTATAGCTGTCACAGCGCAATGTGCTGAGCATGTACGTGTCTGCCTCCAAGTAATCCAGAACACCTAACATAATTATGCTACCACAGGCGACTTTCAAAAAGGCTGTCTCGCGCGTGCACATGCATGATTGTTTGCACGCATGTGCACACACGTATACACTTTTATTCCCCATTCGAGGAATTGATTACCTTGTGTGCGTACTTCTCACTTGAATGGTTGCTCCCCCTCAGTAAAGTCACAGGAAACCATGAACACCATCTGCCCAGTTAAAATTTTCACAATGAACTACAAAGTTCGAGACATATCGATGAGAAAAGTGTCCGGCGAATAAATATTGCAGATAACCATTAGCCTATAATGTTTTTTGTTGTTATTTAACCAACACAGCCTAGGGGCCCTATAACGTAAAACTATTCCAATATGTTTTTATTCCAATCTCCTGACGTCAAATTTACGTAACCACCGACGAAAGCATCGGGCAGTGACCCGCAGCGTCGCCGGAAAAGCCCAATCAAATGCTCTCCTCGTTTATAGGAGGTCACTTTCGTTTGCTTTAAAAACGAATAACATCTCCTACATTGAACGGTTTTTCGTATCTGATTTGCTGACAAGAAGTGACGAGCATGCTCAAGTGGAGAGGGTTTGGATGGGGCCAAGCTAGCGCACTGAAAAAAGAACCGGGTGAAGAGGGTGGGGCAGGCGCTTGCGATTGGTCCACTTTCCCTTACTTAGCTTGCGGTAGTTTGTCAAATCGCGGCGGCGTGCAACGGACAGATAAAAATGCCGCTAAAACAAATCCTCAGCAATGAAGAGTTGGCAGAGCGATGTCGTATACTTGCAGAAAGGGCTCGATAACGTTATATGGCTAGGCAAAAACTTTTGTTATACGCAAGTCAACCCATGCTCTCCAGCAGGTGCGAGTAGCCAGTGCCTGAGCCACGGCCTGAGCGCTCGGCGGCAGCCATTTTCTATTCCTTTCGGAACGGGGCATTCTCCGGCCATTCAGAAAAAAAAAATCGTTTTGTTCGGCATATTAATGCATCTTTAACGCGTACACGTCACTTTGACGCAACGTTTTTTCGCGGTTTTATGACTTTGAGTGAGACACGTGAGAGAGAGAGAGAGAGAAATCATTTATTTGGACCATCGAGGTCGTTGCTCTTGAGGTCGAATGGGTGGTGTCTTCATTCCAGGACTCCACTGGCCATGGCTGCTCGACGCATTGGCTCGACGTACTCGCTGGACGAGAGCTTCTTGTCCCGCCAGGGTATCGCCGGTCAGCTGTACCTCCCACCGCTCAAATGACGTGCTAGGCGTCTTTTAAGTGTTGAGGTTTGCCCTCGTACCCCCACGAGATGCGAGTGTAGGGCGTGTGTCGCCGCACCAGGGGAAGATGCTGCGATATGTATGTAGGAACATTTTGCTATATCTGTGTAGGTTTGGGAATGTGTTGGTCTGAATAAGTCTGAGAGCTACTGCCTCTTCAGTGCTGAGCTTTCTGTGAGGGCGAGGGGGGATAAATCCTGCGGTTGAGTCGCTGGATCTCGAGTCGGTCGCAGTAATTGGATGGCAGGGGCACGAAGGTAAAGGGTGGGGATTGATGAGATGATTAGTTTTGGCCCGCTCGGTTGATTAGCGTTCGAGCTAAGGCATTCGCCCTTTCGTTCCCCTCCAGACCCGTGTGGCCCGGCGTCCACGTGATTTGATGGGATTCTTGCAGCCTCGGGCCTAGAATCCGAGCCGCCAGCAGCGGTGTTGGTCCGTTAGTAATGTTACGCCAGACCTGTTGCAGTCGGCAACGACATGAACTTCCCTGCCTACTCTGTCTTGTTGCTTTATTACTAGCGCCGTGGCTATTGTCTCAGCCGCAGCTGGCGCCTCTGCTCTGATGGAGGCCGCGAGGGTTAAGAAGTTCTCTCCCGTTCGCGGCGGCTACCGCGAAGAGGCCCCCTACCGGGTACGCCGCCACGTACGTTACGTATGGATCACCCTTGAATTGTCGGCGCTGTCTGTCGACGCGAGCCTTGCGTCGTCCTTCACGATAAGTGGGTGCAGCCAGTGGCGTAGCTAGGTCGTCTGTCACCCCCTCCCCTCCCCCCGGTGTAGTCGACGAAGGCGAGGATATCGACAATTTTCGGGCATCTTCAGACGTATATGACACCCCCCCCCCCTCCCTACTGGCGCCGTGCACCCAGGGCCCACGGCTCCCCGGCCCCACCGGTTGCTACGCCACTGGGTGCAGCCTCAAACCTTTTGACTAATAGCACAGGGTTAATGGCGAAAAGGCGTCGAATCAGAAATTATTCTTTTGTTCGGTTGAATCATGCATAATCAGTATGTACACGTGTTGTCAGATTGGGAGCTAAACGAGTTTTCATGACGTTGAGTCACAGACAGACGAAGTAAGGGTGGCCCAAAAAAGTTTTGACCAATCGCGCAGGGCTGATTGCAGAATCGGAATAAAAAAGTTTCGAATAGCTTCACGTTATAGCACCCCAGCTGTATTTCAACATATCATTAATCTTATTGACACTACAAACCCCTGTTAGCATTATGATACGGCATCATAAACCATCAGCATGTTTCCATCCTACATCACATCAACGGGAATGGCTTCGAACGTGTTGGAGCATGCTTTTTTTTTTTTTTGGCACGAAGCACACTCGACCCAAAAAGCTGCACGCGTTGAGTGACAAGTAATTTATATCTTCAATACTACCATAAAAGGGGACCCTACAGGCGAACACAAAGTTGTTCTAAAGCGGCAGATTAGCTTCACATGCCACTCAGTAGTTAAATTTTAAAGAATAGTGTGCGGAAACCATCAACGATAATTCGTAATATCAGTCAATAGCCGAACACGAACGTTCGATGCCACGCTGCACAGCGTACCAAAGGCGTTCATGCATGGCACGGCGCCTTCCTTGCTCTTCCTACTTTTCTTGGGCGAGGATGCATTAGGTGGGCATTTTTGCAAGTTATTAAAGGAAATGATAGAATTCGGTAGAACCCATCTTACGATGTCTGTCGATGGTGATCTGTTTAGCATTGATTCAATATAGCGACACAACGTATTGCAACCTTCGAAATGAGTTATGTATGAGATGTGTACTGCAGCGGGACTGCTCTTTCGCACTTCCCTAAAAACAATCGGCACCGTCTAGCACCACTGCTGCAAAGCCTGTGTATGGCCTTCGAAATGCATGGCGTGCCCGTCAAAACATGTCATGTGACAACTGGGCTCCTATCTTGCGTTTCTTTGTGGGGTAATTGAAAAATCCTTGAAGAATCCATTGGCGCTGCTGAGAAGTCCTTGCGTGGCCTCCTAGACGAGAAGCATGGCATGGCAGTGCCTGCGAATGCTCAGAATTGTTCTCTCGCTTGCCGCACACTGAGTGGCTCATGCTGTGACCAAAATTAGCGAGAGATTCACTGAAGGGTGGCACATACTCGGTGCATGCATGGCACAGCTCTCTAAAGCATTGGCATGAAAGACGTTCATTGAAAAGCAGCCCATACGGAGTGAATTTGTGGTGCAGCCTACAGAAAATGACAGGTTGCTGCCCTTGAAGAAACCTTGCGATGTGGGTTCAATTCCGCTCAGCATTGGAGAAACTTGAGGGATCTTTTTTGTCGTTGCACAGCAGCATATTCACAGTTGCACATACCTAGTAACCAAAGTTGGCATCAAAGACGTTCATTGAAGAACGGCACACACCTACTGGCGCATACCCAGTGACCCAAGTTGGCATCAGAGGTTCACTGAAGAGCAGTACAGACCAAGTGGCACATACACAATGCTACAAATTGCAGTGAAAGAGTTTCTTCGATAAGCAGGATCAACCGAGCCCTTCATCTACACTAACCCATTTTTGCTGTGAAAGAGGTTCGTTGAAGGGTGGCACATATGTATACAGTGCCAAATACTCGGTACTGTTCAATTCAATGGTTGGTTTCAAACTCAATTCGCTCAGCAGTGGAGCCTAATTCGCTATTCATTCAGCCATGGACTACCAGCGACCCAGGTAGGTGGAGAAACGGTTATACACAAACATACATATATGGATAGTTGGCCCTCGGAAAGTGCGTGAAGTACCCCAAGAATGCAAATGCATTAAATCCTTGCACTTATATATAACTTCAGCAAAAAAGCACCGCTAAAGCGAACAGCAAGGCAAACGGCAAAGCTTCTAAAGCGATGGCAGCCACAAGTGGTGGCAAAACCTCTCCTCCAACATTACCGTTTCCCCCTCCAGTTGGTTTCGCCAGTTGTTCGAGGCATGGCAGAAGACGAATGCCTTCTTCAGAGATGGATAAAGTTGTCTCCAGCGCTCTGGCATTGCTCTTTCTCTTAGACAAGATACTGCATTAAGGAAAACTTGCACAGTAGCAAAAAAAATGGAAGAAAAGAAAAGCTGTTCATTTTAAATATCCTTGCTAGCAGACAAAATCACAAGTACAGTGTTACCTTTTCTTTTTAGTCTTCTCTGATGAAAGTGTGGTACTGAAACGCAATTGCAGATTTGAGACAGCATTTCGCAACAATTCTTTTCCTTTCTCATTTTTATCATACGTTACCCTCCGTTGCACACAGTAAATACCAGTTAGGCAAATCAATGATGAAAGGCAAAAATGAATCAAGAAAAGCATCAGTATAATATGTGGGCCTGTGGCACAGTCTGCTGAAAAAATATGCAGCAAGTACATTTTTCCTTTATTTCACAATTCCAAATTTCCTTTCTCTTCACATGAACTGTAATTGCCTTTATTAGGTAAACAAAGAACTAGTCTAACTAAAAAAAAAAAAATTATGGGGTTTTACGTGCCAAAACCACTTTCCGATTATGAGGCATGCCGTAGTGAGGGACTCCGGAAATTTCGACCACCTGGGGTTCTTTAATGTGCACCTAAATCTAAGTACACGGGTGTTTTCGTATTTAACTAGTTTAACTAGTCATTCTGACAATATATCACATTGCAGGTGGCTGCTCCAGGTGTCCGACCGTGGTGTCACCACCTTCCAAGGACACTTACTTTGCCTTATCAGAGTCACAATCTGTGCTCTTAGGAAAAGGCACAAACTACCTATTTAAGAAGTACAATGTACCAGTGGGGCTCGATCTATTGCCGTTCCTTAACCTTACATTTACAAATGCATTAAAGACAACAATGAGTAAAAATCTTTTTACTAAGCAGTCATATTTCCAAGAGAAATTACTTTGCATGCAATTTCCAGCTTTGCAAAGTGATACTACAGCCATAGCTTTACTCAAACATTTGTACTGACTAATCACCACACCCTAAAGTAACCCACACCACAGCCACATCATCAAAAATGATAATTTATTAAGTGATCCATTATATAATCTTCAAGGAGGCACTAGGACAGACACCTACCACCCATCCTCCATCAACAATGGCCACAAATGATTCCTAGAGTCCTATGTGTGTCATACGTGCACAAAATATTTTTAGGCAAAAACACAAGTTCAGCACACTGGAGGGATAAATCATGCCATCCACATCTGCAGCCACACTGGTATAAGGCCTAAGCAAGTTATGACAAATGTCCAGTTGCCGTAGAGAAGCCAGTCTTCCACCGAAAACATCACAATTTTCTTGTGGCCCAAAAATGAGTAAGATAAGTTGCTTTGAATGAACCGGGGCTCCCATCCGTCAAGACTCATAGCATGCATAAAGATAATTAAGAAACTAAACACAAATGGATGAATTAAAAGCTGCAGGAGTCTGTGAAAGAGGACAATACCCCTGAAATAGAGAAACAAGAAAATGCATGTTTAATAAATAGAAAATTTGGACAAAAGAGAAAAACGTAAGTTTGGCTCTTGTGATTTGCCTGGTACCTTTAATTCAGTCAGCATAATAAACCACCAGGAATTCGCAATGTGACTGAAACACCTGCCACAGCATTTTTGCAATATTGAGATCATATGAAAAGCCGTTCATTCAAGGGCCTTTTTACCAGGTTTGGCCAATTAAAACACAGCGCATGGTTCACATGCTTACGATCGTGTCTGCGAAGTATTTCAGCACTGTGCACCCACTAAAACAGCAGACATTTCAAACCAACCACTGTGCATCCTCACTCTCGAGGAATCGCTGCTCCTAGCCAAAGAATAGAGGTAACACGCACAAACGGCATGACGTAAAACACAGTCCCAGCAATAAACGAGAAGGAAAGGGGGTTAACCAAGCGGCCCGATTTTTATCAGTCATATCATAAGAAGCCAACAAGAGAGAGAGAGAGAGACAAAGAGGAGGAAAGACAGGGAGGTTAGCCAGTGTAAGTACTGGCTGGCTACCCTGTGCTGGGGAAAGGGGTAAAGGGAATAAAAGGAGAAAGAAGAAGAAGAGGAGAAAAAAAAATTAAGAAAATTCACGCAGTACCGCGATACTACGCGATACAACACTCAAAGGCGATCGCACAATTCGCAAGTCCTTAGATACTTCAGCAAAGCCCTTAAGGCCTTGAGTGCCGAAGCCCGTCTGGACCAGTGTCCTAGAGCCTTCTCCTCTGTAAAGGGGCGATTGTCTAGTTTTTCGAGCGCGGTTACGAGCACTGTTCTTGGCACTTTGTAGCTGGGACAGTCACAGAGGAGGTGCTGAATCGTCTCCTCGCAGTCGCAGGTGCCGCAAGTAGGGCTGTCGGCCATTCCAATGCGGAATGAATAGGAGTTCGTGAAAGCCACGCCGAGCCACAGGCGGCACAGAAGTGTTGCTTCCGCGCGTGGTAACCCAGGTGGTAGGCGGAGTTGCAGACATGGATCCAATCTGTGGAGACGTTCGTTCGTGAACTCACTGGTGTTCCACAGATTCTGCGTAAGCTCGCGGGCGAGGGAGCGAAGACTTGTGGCTGCGTCTGTTCGTGACAGTGGTAGTGGTACAACGCGGGCACCGTCGTGGGCCGATCGGGCGGCATCATCCGCATGATGATTGCCCGCAACTCCGCAATGACCCGGTATCCACTGGTAGATGACGTTGTGCCCTTTGTTGATTGCTTCATGGTGGAGTAGTCGGATGTCTGCCACTAGTTGCATATTTGGTCCGTGGTTCAAAGGGGACATCAGACACTGGAGAGCTGCCTTCGAGTCACATAAGAGGGACCATGACTGTGACGATTTGTGACAAATAAACTCTAAAGCAGCACGGATAGCTGCGAGTTCTGCAGCCGTCGATGATGTTACGTGAGACGTCTTGAACTTGAGGGTGACAGACTCTGCGGGAATAACCACTGCCCCAGCTGAGCTATTAGAGCAGATAGAACCATCCGTGTAAACGTGGATGCGTTCTTTGTGTTTGTCATGAAGGAATGAAAGCACGGTTTGTTTGAGGGCAAAAGATGACATCTCCGTTTTCCTCTTGATACCGGGAATATCAAGAAGAGCGTGGAGTGGATGAAGGCACCACAGCGGTAGAGATGGTCGTGCTGCAGGCGTGAAGAAGCCAACAAACACTGACACCAAGGTGAACATAGAGAAAATTACTTGTGCTTAATAAATGAAATAAAGAAACGATACATTAATGGAAATGAAAACGGATGAAAAAACAACTTGCTGCAGGTGGGGAACGATCTGATGCAAAAGTTGTGGGATCGTTCCGCACCTACTGCAAGTTGTTTCTTTATCCACTTTCATTTCCATCAATGTGTCGTTTCTTTATTTCAATTATGAAAGCACAAGTAATTTTCTCTATGTTCTCCTTGGTGTCAGTGTTTGCTGGCTTCTTATGACAGTCCTAGCAATTACACTCATCATGGCATATTACTTCAGTGAATCGTCCAATGCGGACGATGTGCCGTGCCGCAAAAAAGGGAAGAGAGAAAAAAAATAAAGAAGGAGGCGGGGCTTGTCACGTGGTCCCGACACAAACCCTCAGCTAAGGTATGGGAGGAGGAGGGGAACGTCCCTTGTGGATCCTATTCTAGGCAGAGGGAGGGAGTCTCTGTTGGCAGTCGCACTCGCTTTCTGGCAGCATGGCAACAAGGCATTCAATTTTTTCCATCTCTTCCAATAGTAAACATATTTGAAAAATTATTTCAGTAAAATGATCTGGAGGCAGCGTGCTAGAACTTCCAGTGTAAAACTAAGATTTGCAATGGGGCCTGGTGAGACACCCTTTAAGTATTCTATGAACCACCGTAACTCTTTAATGGACAACAGAACATACCATATTAGAGGTTGGATTGCACAACATTTTGACGAGACACACAGAAGAGAGACACACCACAGAGCGCTACTTCCAGCGCTCTGTGGTGTGTGTCTCGTCAAAATGTTGCGCAATCCAACCTCTAATATGCTATATCAACACGCCCAGTCGTCAACCTTGACAAGAACATACCACTCTTAATTACTCAGAACACAGCACTGTAGTGACGAGATATAGCTGCAATTGACCATTTTTTTGTGCCTATGTTAATGGACCTTGTTTAAACTTTTTTTTTTTCTGTTAATTTCATATTTATTGATACGGTGGAAAGATTGCATGATTTGCTTCCACTTCTTTGTATGCTAGTTTCTATAAGTTATTTTGCCTTTATGAAAGCTGCCACAACAATAAATGCAGTCTTTCTAGAAAAAAAATTACTTTCTGTGCTAAAATGAAGACAGAAACCCAATGGCCATTTTTCCTAATATATATTAATTGAATATACTTGAAGGCATGTGTTCATGACTGGTGTGAGCATTCTAAATTTTAGTGCCCTAAGCGTGCCAATTTGCCATGAGCACTTCTACCAATAGGTTATCCTTTCACCAGCATGACCCACACGAGAAATTTTTTTATATGGACACACACGAGATACACAAGCCTTTTAGACTGAACTAAAAGTAATAAATTTCATAATTGCATTTCTTAAATACAATCTTTCTTTTAGATTTTACATTCTAACTAGGTGGTTTTTGGATTGAGAAATTGGTAAATAAGTTTTCAGCGAAAAATTGTTTTTAGTTCAGTCTCTGCAAAGAGCCCTGAACAATTATTGGTTAAAATTTCAAAGAAAAACGTTCCCTAATTGCAGAGAAAATGTTTTTTATACAAGTCAAAACAGCATTTTCAGAAATCTTGTTTGAAGTTTCAACTTATCAAACATCCTGGTATGCACCTGGGGGTTAACCAAGGGTTAACCATAGTTTGCAGCATTATCTGCATCAGATTTTTTTTGGAAACCTTTTCTGACACTTGCATTGGCCTTCCTTCGTTGTTTGCATTACTCTTGCATTAGTTTATTTAAAGTGAAAATTGCAACATAAGCAATCTTTATCAGAGTGCACGCCCACTTTCACGAGTGGGTGTGCATCAGAAGCACGATTTTTTACTCACTTGTGGTGCAACTACAAGCTTGCCATTTGCTGGGCATGTTCTCCATAAGAAAGTATTCAATACTTGAGAAACGGTGTTTTGGGTGCCATCGCCCCTCAACATTATGCCTAACAATGTTCGTTCCATCGCTCTTTGCGCATTCGTTAACTTGTTCTCGTGCTACTTTGTTAAACTCCAAGTTTCTGCCTCATATGTTAGCACCGGTACATTACAGTGATTGTAGAGTTTCCTTTTCAATGGCAGTGGTACGCTCCCAGTCAGTGTTTCACAATGCCTGCCCTATGCACTCCAACCCATTTTTTATTCTGTAAATTTCCCTCTCATTGTCTGGGTCCCTTGTGAGTAATTGACCTAGATAAATGTACTCCTGCACAAACTCTACAGGCTCACTGGAGATCATGAATTCTTGTTCCCTTGCCAGGCTATTGAACATTACCTTTGTCTTGTACATATTAATCTTCAACCCTCACTCAACTCAACATTTGACACTCAAATTTTTTAGTTACATCGGTCCATACATTTTCCCGGTAAGTAGTTTTCTCACGCTTCTTTCAAAACCTTAGGAACAAGGTTCTACCATATTACAGATGTGTCATCAAAGCAGCATATGACTGGCAATCACATAGTTCCTTAATTGTACTTAAATGACCATTATTGCCCCAAAAAACGCAGAGAGTTCCTTGGATGAAATGCATTCTACATGCAAAGCAACAAGTAGATGCCTCAGGCAATGTCAGAGGGGCTTTTCTGAGTCCCTTTCAACAAGCAATAATGGTAGCGTATTTCTTTTTTTCCTTTCTATTTTCAGTATTTAAAACACTGATCTCACTAGCTTTCTCAACCGCTCACACTTCCAACATTGAATTCTGCACCAATCCTTCTCTATATATACATGAACAAGGTTTTTTACAAAATGAAATTTGATTGTAGTTTGCCTCTCACCAGGCCACATAGCAAGCGTGGGTTATATGCTGGAAGTTGCTACACATCTTTTTGGGAGCGTTCTACTGCAATAAATTTTCAAATTGGTTCATTAATAGACGAGATAGAAATATTTTAGTATCGCAAACCCATGATTTCAGGAGGCAAGCGTCATTATCAATATAACACTCTCTCCACTTGCCCCCGTCCAGCCTCTACAAGCGAAATTCCTTCCCGGCGTTCCCCCATACCGGAGCTGGAGGATCGTGTGACGCATACATCACGGGCCCCACCTTTCTTTTTTTTTCTCTACTTGCTTTTTTCTGCACGGTGCACTTCTGCTGATGGTCGCGCCTGCGAGCTGTTGTGTTTGTCTTGCTTTGTGTGCTGTGCACAAGAACACCTGACTAGTGGTATAAGTCAAGGCTACACGAACACTGAGGCAGACGCAAGCTTATCACAGGGCATGATTGCATGCTGGAACATGGCAGAAAATAACACAGTTCCACTCCCAGTGCACATGACTGTATGACGTGGGAACAAGCAGACGAAATGAAAGTACACCTCTTTTCCTGCATTGCAAAGTAAAAGAAAAACACACAGACACTCGGTTTGTGTTTTATCATTTCTCTAAACTTCATCTACTGAAGCAACAGATTACACAAGTAACAGACGTTGACCACGAGGAGAAGGGCAAACAGTGCATATAGTTTGAAATTTCAGATCTTTCTGAGGTGCATAGCAATGCAATTCTTAGCAGACACGATCGTGAGCGTGCATTGTATCCACTGCGCTTGTAAGCTCAAAATGGCCAGACCTGGTAAGGGGCCCTTTAATGCATGCTGTACATCATAAGAATTTAAGCTCATTAAATGATCAAGCTTCAGATGTTAGTAATGACAATACTACCAAATTTTAAGCACAGCAGCTATGTAGACACATGCAACTCCTTTCTGGTGGTAGCTTCTCTCAAAATTTTCCAAATTTAGCTTTTTCTTCATAATAACCTCGCATAAGCACCATCAGAGCATGACAAAGCAGCTGAGAACACTGTTTAGATTTAGGTAGCAACACAATTATGTCTGTGCAAAAGACCTGAAACAGAATGCACAAAGAATGCCATGGTTGCATGACTGCGAGACATGACCCCATAATCATGCAAAATTTATAATATGCACTTACTTGGCCACACTACATGATGTAAAAATTTAAATGAAAAGCTCTTTGTCATGATATTCAACCATTTGCTGCAAAAAGTGTTCCATTGTAATCAAAATACTTTGGTAACTACTGCCAAGAAAGTACAGCTGCCAAAAGAAGTCCAAAGATTGTCACTATGAAAAAGACGACTCTTCACTGCATGAGCATGTTGCCAGAAATTAAGGTGTACACTACACATGCCCTGTACAACCTACGTTGTGCCTCACTCAATACAAAGTTAGAGTAATAAAATTATAATATTAGCAGTTGATAGCATGGCGCAGTTAAAAACCAAGCACACTGAGACTGTCCAAATACACACTGTGCAACTACTATATGTAACAAAAGCGATTTAAAGGCATGAAAGTAAGACGTTACAAAATCATAAGTGAACCTACCTGTTTTTTGCACTACTTGCTGTAACCAACACTGGTATAGCAATGACAGTGACAGCAGTGGCCAATGATATGTTCACCAAGGCCAAAGAAAACACCACTGTAGAAAATGCAAGCAGCATGGCACATTTATGCGCAGCCCTTTCCATGCCATTCCTGAAATCAAATGAAGAAACACTGATTGATTGATTGACTGATTGATTGATTGATTGATTGATTGATTGATTGATTGATTGATTGATTTGCTGAATGACTGACTTGTAGGGTTTAACATAACAGAACAATTTTCACTTTCACAATTTTCGCTGGCTATGAGAGCTGCATTAGTGGAAGGCTCCGAATCAATTTCAACCACCAAAAGCTTGGTACACAAGTGTCTTTGCAATCTGCCCCTATAGAATATGGCTGCCATGGCAATGAATCGAACCCGTGACCTCGTGCTCAGCAGCAGAATGCCATAGCCACTGAGCCACCACAGTGGGTGAAATCGAGCAATGTTCATTAGGATTAAATTCTGCTAGCCCAAGCACACTGAATAATGCATTGTTAATAACCTGTGGCTGCAATGCTTTCTTGCACAATATCCTGGATTACAACTACCCTCGTTTGATTTGGGAAAGAGAATGCGAGTTAGCAAAAGTTCACAGAACCCATCCTTTGAGCACGTTGATCAACGTTAATGCAATTGACATTGAAGTGGTGGTGCACATGTAATTTGGTGGTGGGAAATTGATTATTGAGAGGAGCATGCATTCTTACATAACCATTCGTGGCGTCAAACACAATGGAAAGCGCAGGTGGGTGGATGATAGATGAGAGCATGTACAGGCACATGTTCAAGATGCCACTTGATAATGTATCACCATTGTTTTCTTTTCGCGTGTTCCAGTTTAAAGGTCAATAGAGAGAACTGAAAAAGCAATTGCCAAGATGCGTATGTATGAGCCGTGTACTGCAGCCAAGTTTCTCTCTCTGGACACACTGCAGCATGTAGAGGCATGCTCGCAATGTCCCCCTCCTATTACATGGCCTGCAAGACTGCACCGATGGCATGCCAGTGAGCGCTAACACTGAGAATTAATCCCTCATTGCCCAGCGCATGACCATGGCCGAGCAGATACAGCACTAGGCTGCTGAGCTCGGAAACCCAGGTTCGACATTGACCAACAATAAAGTTTTTCAAGTCTTTCTTCTCATAAGAAAGACCGCTAGATTAAAGAGGCTAGAATCCCAATACAAACCACAAAGTGGAGACAGTAGGCTAAGAATGCTAATCGCATTAAAAACAGGATGCAAAGGTCTGAATGGTAGCTACTTTAGAGGGACACAAAGGAGAAGAGTTGAGCTGTAATAGGAAATTGACTTTCTGCAACCCCCCTCCCCCCTTCACCCAGGAAAATAGCTCTGGCACTGAGAGGAGGCGTGGCAAATCAGAAAAGATAGATAGATGGATGGAGGGTGATCCTACCTTGAAAATTCTCCCATCAGTTTGTCGCAGATTTTGATGATGACTACTCGGGCTTAGTTATATGTCTAGAAGTTGGACTAGTGAGCTAAATGAGCCAGACCGAAATTAGCAATTTTCACGGATTTCTACTGTACTACAATGACCCAAAAAAAGGAAAATGTTTTGAAATCTGCGACATCACATTGATGTACTAGTACTGGGGTTTCAGTGCAAAACATTAAAAAATTTATTTTGGCCTTCATTTTCTCTGCTAATAAGCAACCTCTTAGCACAATATTAAAAAAAATATGGTAGGCGACCCTAATCTTTGATTCAGGTGTCTCTTAATGGCAATCGCACCTCAGCATTGGTGCTCTTTAGGTTAAGTGAGCAAACGTATTTCCCTTGGCACGATATGCGGGTGAGGAGCGAGGGAGGGCGAGGAGGAAGCACAGCTAGTGCAACATGGTGGGGCGTAGGGCCCCTAGCGAGTGGTGCACAAAACGCGCCTTATGTGCCATCTCCAGTGCCGACATCAGAACATGTAACAAGCGCGTGCGAGCAGCTGTTGTGAGCAAGCGAGCGAATGAGCGAGCAGGTGAGAACCGGAAGAAGTGAGAGAGGAGGGAGTGACGTCACATGTGCTCTGCTAGGCACATGTTCAGTCTATGCCAGGCAACAGTCTTCAATTAACTGGTTAAATATCATGCCACCTTATGGTGTATGACATCATTCTGCTTTCTACTTCCAGGTTTCCATGAATTTTGCCAAGGTCGTGCTCACGTGGCGGGTTTCTAAAGTCTTTCTGTGCTTTGGTGTGCGGTAATCAGTTTTTCTAATTAATTATAATTATTCCATGCACTTCAGTAACTCAATTTGTAACTAAACTTATGCTCTGACATCATATTTGTAATGAAACCCATACATATTGTACTGCACTATTTTTTAATTTTTATTTCGTCCTCAGTAGTCTCGGGAGGTGAACCGGAAGTGCTGCGCAAGAAAGAAGAGTGTCACACGATGCTTGTGCAACTAAGAATAGAGCTTGGAAATGATACTTTATCAGTCTTAACTAGTCTAAAGCTTCTATTTAGTGTCCTTTTAACATTTCCTAAAATGGGAACATATTTCCACCACAAGCTCAGCCTTTAAGCAATGCATGAAATTCACAAACCTTGAGCTTATAAACAACGGCAGAAAAAGTGAAAGGACCAGCACAGCCACATATCCAAAGTACAAGGACTCCTGGCTTGACAGCTGAAAGCGGTGTCCTAACTGATCAAAGTACAGAGGCGCCATCATCAGCAAGAAACCAACAGTGTGTGACACTGTCATGCAAGGCAAAGCTGACCAGGGTGATGCAGTCTGCAATTAAGAAAAACAAGAACATTAAACTCGTGATAAATGCCAGGAAAGCTATAAACACTGCTACGTAATATTGTGCTTAAAGTAAGGTTCAATAGAGTCACAGCAGCTCAAGTGGTGGACGTCCATGCATGTCATTTAACGATGCATTGTTTATGGAAATACATCAGCTCAATATGTGAAGTTCCATGACGAAAGGCATAAAAGCCCACACAACAACAATACCACTGGCTAGAGGGCTATAGGCATTCGTCACTGGAACGTTCTACTGTCAAATTTACATTCCTTACATACAATACTTACATTTCTACAACTATAATAACAGGTCTGTTAGTCAGGCACTTGCTTTTCTGCATTACATAGCACAACGAAAAAAATTAAACGTTTTCAGTTGAACTGTAGAGAAACAACAGAAACACTGTATTAATAGGCAGTAAGAGCTAGTAAATGACACCTTGATCATATTTGAACATACAAACATGTACGCAAAAATAATACTTTTGTCCCACACAAATGTTTTAAAGTTTCTTAATCACACATAATGCAAAAGTTGTGGGTTCAGTCCTTACCGACGACAAGTTATCTTTTAGCCCACTTTCATTTCCCCCCTTTTCTTTATTATTTTCTACATTTCAATTTCAACCACAGCTAATTACCCCTATGCTTACCTTTGCTTCATTGCCTGTTGGCTTGCAAGGTGATAACAAAAATCGAGCCCCTCTGGTTCCCTTCTTCTCATTAATCATGTTGGTAGCTATTGTAAGTGTAAGGCTTTCCCCATCATTGCAGTTACAGTGATCACTCAATAGCATAAAGCACAAAGCTCTATTAAATTAAATTATGGGGTTTTACATGCCAAAACCACGATCTTATTAAAAGCACGCCGTAGTGGGGGACTCCGGAAATATGGGCCACCTGGGTTTCTTTAACGTGTGCCTAAATCTAAGTACTCGGGTGTTTTTGCATTTTGCCCCCACCAAAATGCGGCCACCGTGGCCGGGATTTGATTCCGCGACCTCGTGCTTAGCAGCCCAACACCAACAAAGCTCTATGCTCCATTCCACTGACCTCAGGCATCACAGAAGTTGAGGCTGTTGCTGATCAATTCATGACACAGAACAGATTAGAGACATTACTTGGCTGACATATATGAGCATTTTAGACAGATGCCTGTTACTTGTTGTAAAGTAGCCATTACATACAAGCCTTCAATTATGTCAAAACACCTAGGCTTTCAAAATTTTCTGTTTTAACATAAAAGCAATGAATTCATTCTTTTGACAAAGACAGTCCACTGACCTGATAGAAATAAAGTTGACCTTAATTTCAGTTTCCTCGTTTACTTTAGTAAACTTAATTTACCAAAGAAATAAACTGAAACTGAAAAAATGTTTTCTTTTAGCTAGAAATGGGCCCATTCTCAGTGTGTGTTCTTTTTTATTTATTTTATCATCCCGTTACAAATGTCAGTCACAACATGCACTGTGCTACATCACATTTCAGCTAAAGTAATTGCTCAAAAAGTTTCTGAAAATTGAAGTTTCAAAGCACCCATACAGCGTCAACAAAAGCTATTTGTGGTTTTACTGTAAATAACCAAAAATAGAAACATCTGAAAAGCACAATATACCGTATATGTAGTACACTTAACTAAGGGCCACACTCATCTAAGAGCTGCAAATGCAACTTGGCAGCCCAAAATTCTAAAGCAATTTTTTTCACATGTATGAAGACACCGTGCATGGCATGCACGTCTTCAGACATTGTTGTGAAAAGCTTTGAAGTTACAGGCACATGTATTTCCATGGATGGCATGGAAGATGATTGTATCAAAAAGTGTGCTGTTGAGCCAAACCTGAGCAGCAGCAATATTAACAGTGGTGAGGTCTAGACAGGCACCAGGTGCATGGCACACAAGTGTGAACAAATGAATGTACAGTATTAGGAAAACTATAGCGTTGGCCCTTTTGGTACTAAGGGATTACTGTGATTAGGCAGGGCCAGAAAAATTGGACCCAAATGGCCAAACCCATGTAAAGGCCACACATCGCCATGATAGAAAGAAAAAAAAAGTGCGACCCTTACAAGAATCCATACGGTATGTGCCCCTTGCCCACGGTTCCTCTCTGGGCTAGACCACGCTAAAAATATTGATGTATATTTTGCTTAGACTGATGTTAGCCAAGGCGATTCCTATGCTATGTGGAAAAACCTTCGCTCCATTGTGCATTACTAATCAAGGAGGAAGCATTTGTATTGATTCCTTGAAAGTTGTGTTCTCTCTGCATTCTCTTATGTTTTTGAAGCCAGGACTGTCAGTAAAGGCATCCCCTACTTCCCCTACCTTCCTCATACTCCATAAACATCCTCAAACAGCTTAGCCTTTTAGTGCACAAAAGACACAGGGGCAGTATAACAGGTGTATACGAAGTGCTCCTCTCTAAGCTCGCGGCCACTCTAAGCTGGTAAAACGAGGCATCACTAAACTAACTTTAATGAATGCACTTGGTTGCTCTAGCTTTCACAAGTGTCGTAGCAATTTATTGCACTAGCTGACCGCTTGAAAAATGCCGGGTATCTTCAGCCAGTGATCACCTCAGTAGCCAAAGGTTTGCTAAAGATGTTCAAACACACCTGCCAGAATGTGCAATCTGACGTACTGAACCACAGATGGGGTGTGGAAAGCTAAAAAGGTGCGCGGCGATACCCTATATTCATGATGTTTCACACAGGCTGAAAAAGACTGCCAACAGCACCAAGGTGAAAGTAGTCTTCTCCGCACCAAAAAAGCTTTCAAGTATGTGCAAGACCAGCTACCGCAGCATAAGCAGTTGCTAGACAAACCACAAAGAAGGCTTTGTTAAATGTGAGACCAACATTGTCTACCGGCTACCGCTGTCACGCAAAAAAAAGTACACTGGACAGAAGGGACAATGCACTTGCCTGAATAGTGGGAGCACGCACACAATAGTGGTGTGGGCAATCTTAGCTTCCACTGCAGAAACCATGGGTGTGATCCCCAGTATACACAGTGCTGTATAGTAGGCAGAAGTGCTACGCAAATGACACGTAAGATTATGGAAGTGGCGAAAATTGCTAGTATGGGGGACGTGTGCGTCGCTCCACAATCTGTTGACCTTACTAAAAAAAATTTGATTACCTTAACCACATGCAGAGAGTGGCTTGATCGATATGGCAGTAAAGACTAATCTCATAATCTTGCAGCTTAGCACCTTCATAACTTGGTTTTATCATCAATTGTCATCCTCTTTATACTGCTTGATGTCATGGTTTATCAACATGTACAAATTCACTTGCGCAAGCTGGTTGTTTGTGTCACATATATGTGTGATGCTTGTGAAAAGGAAAACTTTACCTACGTCTATCACACTGTTCCTATGTCTTTTGTGTGTTAAAAGCCTAAAATGGAATACCAACACACCCAAACGTGCATTTTTCGGCTTCTCTCCAAAAGCAAGCTGGCCCTACGCAACTTGAATTAGCGCCGGAGCCTCCATGAGCTGCATCCAGGTATAGCTAGTACAGAATAAGGCTGCTTGCCCAGCTGTGTTAAATCAGTACGAGATCCAACCACTAGCCAAGCTTATGCAGAAAGAAATTGACTGTACGCACCTGCCTCAGTGAAAACACACTACAGGCAGCAATTTTTCATAATACGCTGTATACAGGCTGTTGAAAGACTAATGAATAAAAATGACTAACTGCAGAGAAAAATGAAATTGCACTCACTATTAATCGAGCATGAGAATGAGAGCATGTCACAAAGTTTGGGGGATCATTTAAGCAGCATAACTGTTAGAGCGAAAAATAAGTAACCCAATAAAAATAGTTCAGCATAGCCAGCCAAAGCACACATTTTGCACTGTTGTATTTGGAAAGTGCAACACGAATTGGGGTCCATTTGGGTGATGCATCTTTTCGAAGTTTTATTTTTCGACTCCTTGAACTGCCAAAGATTTAAAATCTGAACAAAATAAAAATGCAGTCTTCATATAGTGTATAGCAATGTTTGTAGAAGAATTTCAATGTCAATGGCTGGCAGCATATTGAAAAGCCATTGATCAAACTGAATAATGTTGTGTGACATGGTAAGGATAGATTCAAGATAATGTTAAAATTTCCATACTTAAAGTCTATTTTTTACTTGTTCAGCTCAAGGGCTATTCAGCATAATAGCATCCCCTTTGAAGTGAGTGGAACAGAAGCAGTCACCTTTTGATTACTGGTCGTGCCAGCACTTTTCGGATCCCCACTCAAAGACAAGAACAGTACTCCAGCCTGAAGGAACAAAAAGACGTGTTAAGGTTGTGCAGGGAAACATTAAAAATATACAGCCGAATTATTTTCCGCCAGCTGTTGTTTTTAAAAACATAAATGCAAGTAAATTCCATGCAACGAACAAACGTATGCACAGTCACATTATGGGTTTTTCATTGACACCAAAACTGAGATGTCACTGTCATCTTACCTTAGTCACTTCCAGCTTCCCTTCAGTTTGTGTGAACTACCAGGTCAAACTATGTACTACCCTGGCCAAACTTTTGTCTTTTTTCTTGAAAATGTATTTTATTCTCTTTCCAACATGCTAACCATAGCCTGGTGCCAACAGCAGCCGTACTTCCTTAATGCACCAAAATGACAATCCTACAGGAAACCTGCATTGTCCAAGGGACCTGCAACTGCTTCAGTGTCCTACTATAATTTTCCAATGCCAGCTACTTGACTTCAACAACAATGAGATGATAAGTAGCAAGAGAAGAATGCCTTTTTTATTGCTTGCTTGAGTGGTGCACGAAGGACTATTGTAATCTAAAAGGAGTGCCTACGCTGAAGCACTGAAGTACATCCATGGTCATTCACGCAGGAAGCCTGCACTTTTGCTCTTTGTAAGAGCTTGACACTTATGTTTTTAGATGACCGATGATGGGTAGCATCATTAGAAACAATGTGCCAAACTATAAACTGTTTATTACAGTTGCTACCCTGCATGCTGTAGTGCTGTTTTCGGTGCAGAAATTTTATTGACGGCACCCTATACTTGAGCTTTGAATCTGCAACCAAAACCATACCAAATATATAGACTTTAAAGTTGTAATTTGGCAGCATTCCTTACATTACAATGGAAAGCAGCAGTGGAACTTCCGCTGAAAGGGTGACTGCAACCATTTCAGGTGAAATTGGAACGATGCCAACTGCCACTATTTCTAGTAGGTACTGTACTGCTGTCTAACAAATCAATGTATTAAACCGAATTAACTCAAGGAACAAGAAATACGCTAGTAAAGCCCATTATATTTAAACCAGGAAGCTGCCATTTACATACAGGTAATTATTTAACACTTAAGCAAAAGCTTTAGAGATCACATGACACAGAAGGGGGAAAAGCAAATTGTTACCCCTCATAAGTTGCATCCATCACAGCAGTTCTAATAAAGGATGCTTTCTTGATGATACGAATGAATTGCAAAGAGAATGAGTGCATTAAAATGTGCATTTAAGAAAACCTGATGGCCACGAGGGCATTTGCCAGAACACACATCTACAACAAGCAAGGTGCACATATAAGAAAAGATAATGACAACACAGTCAGTAATCCTGAAATAATTTACTGAAGCTCAAACTAATGCCCTTAAATAAAAACACATGCACAGAATGCAAAAACCTCAGACCTGTCCTGGCAACCAGGTAAAGAATACCTCTGCTGTTGTAACTGATATTGTGCTAAACACACAATTATTAACTTACTTTTATGTATTTTGCTCCCATCAGTTATCTTGCAGTTTTGCTGTCAGTGGGTTCCCTCTGCTTAAAAGTCCATTTAAGTGAATGTGTTCTTTATTAAAGCATGTGTCATGGCACAACATTTTCCATAAAACAAGTCCAGAAGAATGATCAACATAGTGGCAACAAAAAAGAGCACATCAGACATCAGTATCTGATGGTATTTCACCACATGCAGTAAATAAAGTATGCCACTGGTACCCACACAGGATGCTTCCACCTTGCAAATGCATCATGGTTAAGCAGGTTGCTACATAATATAGAATGAGTTTCGTTTCCTCATGCTTACTTTCTGTCCTTGCTTTTGGTAGCAAAGGCATTGCAGAATGAATGGAAAAGAAAATGGTTACCTGCGCCAGTGTAATGTAAGGATTCCTTTAGCTCAATTCTGTTTTTTGCTTATCATCAAGGTTTACGGCCGGCCAATTCTGGTGATAATATAGGCATACTGCCACACGGACCACTGACCAAGCACAGAAAGAAATAGCATTGAAATAGAATCATTACATTACACCGGTTCTGATCAATTTAATTCTGGAGTTTTATGTGCAAAATCACGATGATTATGAGGCACGCCATAGTGGGGGTCTCTGGATTAATCCTGAACATCTGGGGTTCTTTAATGAGCACCTAATGCATGATACATGGCCGTTTTTGCATTTTGTCCCCATCAAAATGCAGCCACCACGGCCAGGATTCCATCCCATGCCCTCGGGCTTAACAGTGGAACGCCAAAGCCACTATGCCACCACGGTGGGTCACTGGCCCTGATTGATATTATCATCTTTCAAAAGGTGTTAATTATAATGATACATTCATAAATTATAAATGTTTATTATAATAAACATTTGCTGTGCACTGTGGCCTATGTAAGCTGCAGGTGCACAATGGCAAATATTTTTTTCAAGATAACCTTTCTACCCACAAAAATTTAAAGTAATTAATAACCATACCTTACCTTAAGGTTTGGTCATAATTCTGATAAGGGGTCGACTTGGCTTATCCCTACAGCTCTAAGAAGTGACTATCAAATTTTCAGAAAGTATGGCCACCACTACAGCACAGCTGACTTCTGTTAATTCAACATTGGCTAACTAAATTCCTGTTTCAGTTCAGGAATTCCATTTAACCATGTTCAAAAGCCCCCAAAAATGCCTATGTTTTTAAGCACTTTAATTTGAACTTTCAGATAATTCTAAAGAATTATACACTTTCCTAACAAAGATGTTCTAAAATCTTACTGGCCAACAATAAAAGCGTAGCAAGATGACTGGTGCACAATGTGCCAATAAATTTTACAACATACCTTCAGTAAAGCTGGAAGGCCAATCAAAGCAAATGCAGGGCTATACAATCCAATAGAAACATATCTTCTTGTAGATGGCAGCAAGTAGAAGAAGAATGACTGGTGAAATCGTTCTAGCAAGTTGTTCAAGCTAGAAAACACACCTTCAAGCACTCTGTAAAATGAAGTCATCAAGATATTTATTAGTGCCTTTCACATATAATTTAAAGGTACAATGTGATGAAGATTTTAGTTTCCAGATGCAGATAAGAAACTAAAGAAATGAAAAGCTCAAGCGACATACAGAAGCCTAATTTCGGGCTAATTCATTCATCACCAACTCTCTTTCAAACTCTTGAATATGCATTGCCAATAATAAAGAAGAGAAATTGAACATAACACATTTAAAAAGAATGTAGATGAATTCAAGCAGCTACACAACACTGATATTTACGGCAAAAGTGATTTAACTTCCACAAATATGATGATGTTAATGTGAAACAACAACCCTAAAATATATGCTGTTAAAAACTGATGCAGAACACAGAATAAAAAAATACTCACCTGCCAACCTCTTCAAATCCAACACTAACAGAGGCCACTCCATCTGCATGACCTTCCAAAGTCAGGGCTTGGATAGCATAACGATGAAAGAGTCCATGGCCCCCATTTGGCTGACCAGATGCTTGAGCAGCCATCATGGCTGTCATGGTCTTAAATGACTGCATCCAGCCTTCAAAAGGTTGTAAGTCATAGGGAGACACCTGTAAAAACCACAGCTATGCTCTAGCACAAGCAGTGAATGAGGTTTTTGCTTTAAAGGGCCCCTCACCAAGCCCTGTAGCAAATTTCAGTTATACGCTGGAAGTTGTTACGTGTCCTCTAGGGAGCGTTCTGCCGCAAAAGTGTTTCAAATCAGCTCATTAATAGAGACAGAAATATCTTAGTGCTGTGAAACCATGATTTCAGCAGGTGGGCTCCACTGCCAAGCAAGACGCTCTCTCCACTCGCCCCGTTCAGCCTTCACAAGCGAAGTTCCTTCTCTGCGCTCTCCCATACGCTTTTTTTTCCTTCTTGCTTTTTTTCCGCCCAGCGCTACGCATTTCTGCTGACGGCGTCACGCACGAGCTGTTGTCTCGTTCGTACAGTGCACGATTTTGCGCGCTCTGCACAAGGACGCATGACTAGCGGTATAATTCAGTGCTACACGAATACTGAGGCAGAACAAGCGGATCGCAGAGCATGATCACGCACTGGCACACGGTAAAAAATGGCATAGTTTAGGTACTTGCACACGTGACTATTTGACCGTGGGAACAAGCAGATGAAGCGGAAGTACATCTCTCTTGCTTCGGTGCAAAGTAAAACAAAAAACATGCAGACATTTCGTTTGTGTGTTTTATTATTTCTCTAAACTTCAATTCGTCAATTCAAGCAACAGATCGCACAGATAACATATGCTGTCTTCAATAAGTCTCGAATTCACATGTCACCATGAGCGACGTCACACTGCAGACACGACTACATAGGCGCAGGGGCACAACTACGTCACCGTCCGGCTTGAAGCGCAGCGGCCGCGAGGAGAATGAAAAACGGCGTTCAGTTCAAAATTTCAGGTCTTTACACGGCGCATAGCGATGTAATACTTTGCAGACGTGATCATTATCGCTCAATGTATGCTCTGCGCTTGTCAGCTCAAAATGGCCGGACCTGGTGAGGGGCCCTTTAAAGAATCCTGCAATGTAATAGTCAGCAAAATGGCTTGCACCCACAGCGCATGGTTGTGTAGTGATTACAGCGCTGAACCTGCTAAGTACAAGGTCAAAGGTTCGATTCCCGGCCAGAGCAGCCACATTTCATAGGGCCGAATTGCAAAAATGCTTGTGTACCGTGCATTGGGTTCATGTTAAAGAACTCTGGATGGTCAAAATTATTCCACAGTCCTCCTCTATGATGTGCCTCATAATCAGATCATGGTTTTGGCATGTAATATCCTAAAATTTCTTTTCATTTTCTTTAAGGGTTATTTGGTGGCCCCTAAGCAAGAAACTTTAGCAAACAAGTAAATGCACTGAACTCTCCTTTTTTCATTCCTCAGAAGGTAACATGCAGCTCCTCCATTTTTAAAACATCCTGTTTACCTACTCACAGTACTGTAACTAGTAATAGGACGTAAGCAGGACACCAGGCAAAGGTGAACTTCGAAGACGAACACTTTTAATTAGGCAAACTAGTGCACACACCAAAAAAGGTACAGCTTGGCAGTTAGAATGTCATAACTAACACAGTCAGCAGACTGAATGAAATGGTTAACTGGCTCCCTATTTACAGAATGTCATTGTGCATACTTGCATACATTGTGCAATCAAGGAGTACAGGTGGCATATGCGAATATCTTGGGAAAAATCTGGTCCTACAACTACCTTTGCTCTCCACAACAAAACTAGAAAGTTACCTATCAAGAAAGGGTTCAGGCAAGGGGACACAATATCTCCAATGCTATTCACTGCATGCTTAGAAGTAGTATTCAAGCTATTAGACTGGGAAGGCTTAAGAGTGAGGATCAACAGCGAATGTCTCCGCAACCTTTGATTCGCAGATGACGTTATCCTGTTCAGTAACACTGGGGAACAAATTACGAAAAATGATTGAGGACCTTAACCAAGAAAGTATAAGAGTGTGGTTGAAGATTAATATGCAGAAGACAAAAATAATGTTCAAAAGCCTGGCAAGGGAACAATAATTCTGGATCGCCAGTCATTCTCTAGATTCTCTACACAAGTATGCTTATCTAGGTCAACTAACAGTGGATCCTGATCATGAGAAGGAAATTTACAGAAGAATAAAAATAAGTTGGAGTGCATAAGGCAGACATTGGCAGGTCCTGACTGGAAGCTTACCACTATCATTGAAAAGAAAGGTGTACAATCAATGCATTCTACCGGTACTAACATATAGGGCAGAAACTTGGAGGTTGACAAAAAAGCTTGAGAACAAGTTAACGACCGCGCAAAGTGCATGGAACCAAAAATAAGCGTAATGTTAAGAGACAGGAAGAGAATGGTGTGGATCAAAGAGCAAACAGGAATGGTCAATACTCTAGCTGACATTAAGAGAAAAAATGGAACTGGGCAAGCGATGTAATGCATAAGTTAGATAACAAGTGGTCCATTAGAGTTGCAGAACGAGTGCCAAGGGAAGGGAAGTGCAGTCGAGGACAGCAGAAAACTAGGTGGGGTGATGAAATTAGCAAATTTGCAAGCGCAAGTTGGAATCAGCTAGAAAAGATGGGAGTAATTGGATATCGCAGGAAGCAGCCTACATCTTGCAGTGGGCATAAAAATAGGCTAATGATGATGACCATGCATACCAGAATAATGGGTGGTCCTAACAACAAATTTGGCAATGCTCCACACGCATGATGCACATGTTACAGACTTGTCAACCTTAAGATTTCAAAAATTCATGCAAAGGTCGCAAAATTGTGGGTTGCTAAAGAGTACGCATTTGGGCTGGTTGGTTCATGATTACGAGCAATAAAAACAGCGCTAAACGACGGGACGAGTGAAGGGACACAGACAACGGCGCTGAGTAGTCACAATTTGCTGCCCTCGCGTCGGTGGAAGAGTCAATGGTGTCAACACTGATGGTCACTTCTGAGTCAAAGTTGGCCAGCTTGAGTCCTGTTGGCAGTAAAACTTGCTCCAAAGACGCGTTCACCATCCACACGTGAGCACGACCGTCTACACATTCTATAATGGATCGAGGAACCAGTACATTTTTTTTCAACATCGTATGGGAGTACGGCTCAATTAACCATGACAGCGAGTGGAGAGCAATGCGTGGAAGTCACCAGAACACATGCCACAGTCTGAGCCAGTAAAAGGACATCATGAGACACAGAAAATACACAGCTTGTCCACGCCAGATACTGCTAGTATGGGTCTTATCACGTGACTTTGAAGAGAAATTTCACCAGCCCCATAATCAAACATTGTATCACATTCACCAAGAAAGTCAATCCCAAAGATGATGTTGCGAGTGGTGTGTTACTAAACAACAAATTCAGTTGGAAAATCTTGTCCACCCACTTCACTATACCACAGCAAATTCCAACAGACTGCAGCGGTTCCCCCCCAACTCCACGAAAAGTAGTCTTTTGGTCGCACACGAACATCACTTTGTCTCCCAGACGATTCTTAAACAAAACACTCATTACAGAAATGAAAATCTAGCACCGGTATCGACTATGCATCAGTATTTAAACCATCAACACAGACACACACTTTGTTTTTGCGCATGGCGACAGGCAGAGGACTACTTGACCGTACCACGACCTCGCCTCCAGTGGCCGCACCAGCTAGTTTCCCAGCTGGGATGGAGGCAAAAGTGAACAACAGCGAGGTGATGGCAAGCGACAATAGCCGGTCGCAGGAGGAGTAAGACTGCTGTCAAAAGCTGGAGACTCAAGCCGGGATGCACGTTCACGCGGTTGTCGTCGAAGAGGCAAAGTGGTCTGCCACGGCACGCTGTCTTGACCTCCAAATTGATAATCAGGTATGCCGAAAACTTGCTGCTGCCGTCAGTGACAACACCTGCCGATATGTCCATGGATACCACAGCAAAAGCAAATAGGTGGCTCGCGATACACAACATAGTCATAAAGTGGGACCTGGGGCTGGCTGTACCGGGGAGCAAGGTGTTGGGATGGTGCGGTCTGACGACATTTGAAGGTACGCAAAGGATGCCGGAACTCTGCCATGTCGATGCGGATGCGTTCACCACGCAAAGGCTGAATTTCGCTGTTAGATTGCAGTTGGCAAATCACCGGCTGTTCAGGACAGCGTACGTCAAGCGGGCATTCAGGTTACTCCTGTCCTGCGTCTCTGCCTCCACCTTGTACTTGAAAGTGCGCCAATTCTTCTTTAATGAGTTGACGTACTAACAAGGCGATGTCATGGGAGGAGGACACGTCCACACCTGCGACCGTGGTCACATTGTCAAATCTATCAAACTTTGGCAATACACGACGGGTCTTCAGTGCCTCAAAAGCATGGCAGTGACGTCTTAGATCAGATGGAGTCCGCAGGTCTTCCTTTGATATAAGGAAATTGTAGACATCTTCAGCAATGCCCTTCAAAAAATGTCCAACCTTATCTTCATCCAACACGCCCGTGTTCACATTTCTGCAGTTTCAATACTTCTTCAATTTAAGTTGTGCATGTTTCTCCGGGCAACTGTGCCCTACACTAAAGCGTATGCTCAGCCTTCTTTCTTTCTGAAAGTGAATCTCTGAAGCAGCTTTTGATTTCTTCTATGAACCTTCCCTACGTTGTCATCATGCTTTCGTTTTTATCGAAACAGAGAAGTGTGGTTCCGGTGAGAAAAAAAACGTTAGCAAGTCGCACCATTGCGTTCCACCCATTGTGACCACTTACCCTTTGATAATAATTTAGCCAGTCGTCAACATCCTCATCAGCTTTGCCGGAAAAGGTGCGCGGTTCTTTTTGAGGGATCCAGCAGATGACTTGCCTTCGGCGCTCACTGTCATCTTGCATGCTTGTGTCATGCCTGCCGCCAGCTGCTTGTGGTTCATTCATGTCCATGTCTTCAGGCGGTAGCCCGAGCATGTGCCAGCTTCGTCGGAGGGTGCATAGAAGAAGGTTGTCCAGAGCGATTACCCCGCACTTCCACCAAAGTTGTTACGAATGAGGTGGATGCAAAAATTGGCCGGTATAATCTGATGAGAGGCCCTTCACCCTTGCTATAAAACTTGACAAAATAATCATCTTATATTATTTACGTTTTGCACAGAAGGTAAAAGCACGGCAGCAGCGATAACATGTAGAAGCAAATGGAAAGAAGTCAAATTATCTCAAGTAAAGAACATGTGCCAGTTTAAAAACTTCAAGTAACAATTACATCCTCCACACACCAATAGCAAGCCCTTTTGTTTGATTTCACTTGAACAAGCAGCTCCTTAAAGTCCCTCAGTTCATTAAAGTGATGTTTTACTATGGATGGTTCAACATGGCTCTACATTGAACCTGCAACAGGGTGCTTTCGAAGTAATAAGCCTAGTGAAATTTGTAGCCTCACAGTAAAATTAAACAAAACAATGCTTTCACCTGAAAATATTCTGGTCATCTATATTCACAAAAGCGAGACATTTCCATCTGTCAACAAGCATATGTAACAAAATTTCTTACTTGATCATGAAATGTTGTGTGCACAGACTCTCGAAGACACAGCTCTATTACCAAGTTGAACAAATCAAGGTTTGGTAGTTGGCCGTTCAATCCAACCAGCTTCAAGTCAAGCCGCCTAATGCGACTACTATGGAGTTCCAAGTTGATTGCGGCTTGAATGGGGCCACTTCTAGCCTTTAGCGTTCCAGGATCAATAACTGTGAAAAAGAAAAGCATGAAGACAGAATCATAAATCTGTATATGTACTGGTAAAGTACCACTATACATTCAACCGGCAAAACAATTAAAGAAGCATGACACGGTTGTGCTAAAATATTACACACCTCCAGGCGCAGTATGGATGTCATGGTAAGCATCCAACCATGCTTGAAATCCAACCAACTCATGTTCAGTGACGAGAAATATCACATCTTTGGCCCATGACCCCTGAGCTGAAAGAGCATGGCACTTAATGAAACTGGTATGCTGTTAAACTGCAGTCTACACAGAGGCAGACGGAACACTGAAGTAAAGGGAAGAAGCAAAAGGTGACCTACAGTGCACTTCATACAAAACTTCATGCCAACTAGAACTACAGTGATTGTAGGACAAGGCTCTTCACCTCTGAAATACTTAGCAAGTGCCACCATGAGTGCGATTCCAGGAAGTGTGGATCCATGAAGGCTGTCCTCCATACGGTATGGTGATGATAACACAAGAGCCTCTGTGCCAGAGCCCCGAGGAGCCCGCAGGATAGCATACACATTTTCTCCACCATGTGTCTGCACCCAATTTAGAAAAGGTAGCAGTGCAGAAAAGGTCAAACATTGTATATAAAACAAGCAAAACTGCTCACTTATGCCCCATTCCTTTGGACCATTAGCAGGTGCCACTTCTAGCATGCAAAAAGCATGACAACATATAATTCACAATTTTCATATAAAGTCTACTTCCGTATTCCAATCCAGTACAATGTTGTGCAACACAGAAGAGAAGATCTTGCATAGAGAAATAAACAAGGAAATGCATAGATATTAACCAGACGGACGTCCGGTTCTACACTCTGCACAGGGGAGAGGGATTAAAATAAGAAAGGAGAGGAAACCTAGAGGGTAAAAACACTTGTAGCCTTACAGTGTTGTGATACGCAGTTATACAGTATAATTACGACGTATGTATTGCTGGGCCGTTCAGCAATAAATTGCATACATCATTTGTTTATATAATTTAATCCTCCTTTTAAACTACAAAGTGCCTTATAGATAATACGTACGGGTTTCGATCCCAACGGGTAGTGAAGGCTGAAATTGTGTCTGTACACATCAAGCCCCAGTTGACGGAACTGACCAAGCAGCCATGGCAGAGGCAAGCTGTAAAGCACATAGTCGTTTGAGAATGAAGTTCGCAACCTGCCGCCGAGACTGTGTTTCGCTCGCACCAATAGAGAAACTTTCTTCCATTCAGTGCAAAAATTTAAATCAGTAGTGACACAGAAACCACTTAATTCGGAGTACAACCACACAAACAAAATGCTCTTTACCTTGCGTGACTTCTAGCCTCTTCTTTCAGGCTTTCCAATGTGTCCTTTGCGAATGTACCAAGGTTGAACCTCCTGTTCACAAGACCAGGTAGGAGGGCATTCTCCGAGAAATATGTCTTGTTGTTGCACTCATTCCAGGCTAAGACAGCAAAAGCGATCAGCCCGGCTACATATGCCAATGTGCACAGTCGATTGCAATTCTTCTGAACCACCAAAACTACTTTGTTGTTTTGTGAAGTGTTCATGAGCACACCCATGTTCACCCCCTGCTGGCGCCACAACTTTTTATGCCACAATCTTGGGTCACTACTGCACTGGTGTGCTGGAAACCCAGCCCAGCGGGCTCAGCCTCCTAAAGATCCATCAGACGACACCGGCACGCCGACGCGCGGCACGGGCTACACCATAGAAAAAGCTACACTCGTGACTCTAGAGCGACCACGCACTTTGATGCGCAGCGCACATGATTCTCTATCAAGACTGATGTGAAATAAAAGTGTTTTCCAAACTTGTTAAACTGACAAACGCCACGCTAAAGAGTTCATGTCTATCCAAAACATTATATCACTTGCACAAAAAAAAAAAAATACCACACATTTTTTTTCGTTACCCTCAGCAGCCCCACCAACTGGTCTTAAACGGAACTAAAAGAAAATCGAAAATGTTTTTGATATGACTTAGGTTCAATAAAAGCTCCAGTTTCATTCGTTTTAGCCAAAAAAACATTGAGGGTGAATATTTTTTGTTTTTACTTTTGTGCATAAGTGTGATACTCAAAGAGCGCATGCCGAGAGCAGCAGCCGAAGCAACCTGTGGACCTGCGGTATGCGATGACGACATTTTAGCTCGAGAGGAAGTTTGTGTGTGTGTCATGGTGTGTGAGCATGTCTGTCGACTTTTGTTTATAAAGTTTTAATCGCGAACATTCGTTGCGCTACAGGACATGTTAGTGTTGTAGTCTGCTCAATGAACGAGCAATGTCCAAACCGCTGAAGAATTTGCATCATCACCAAAACGGCAGTTTTCTAGAAGTAAAAAGCAAGGTAAGTTTCAGTGTGTTTTTAGGCCTAATTTGGCAGGTGCTGTCTTCCCTATAATTTCATTAACGGTGCATAGACGTTATTTGTTTTCTTGGCAACCATAGTGTCTTGGTAAACTCTCTGCTGCTGTGCCTTGTTGTTGCTACAGGTTGCAGTGCGTAAGTATGCGTGTGCAAATCGTGTATCCCTAACATCAAAAGTTTGCTCTTTGGACACGATTACGTCAAAACAGGGTGACTGTCGGGATGTTCCTCATATTGTGTCCGCGATATTGGCGCATTTAATAAACTCACGTTATAGTACGAGTAAATATGACGAAAGTGACATAATGCAGCGTGCTACAGTTGTCATGTCGTTGCTGCTTTTGGCGGCATTCATGTAAAATCCTGACCTGCTTTTTAGGACGGTAGTCCTCTATCTCTGGAATGTTTTGTCGGTAGAACGCTAAGTGTGGGGAATTTTGAAGCCGTAGAGCCCGAGCCTTGACAGCGGAAATCATCCGCTGATCGGAATGTGTGCTTTGTAACGTAGACCTGATGCGTGAGAACGGCACGCCTTTTTCTTTTCCGCTCTTTTTTTTTTTTTTCACGGGTGGCTGCATCCTTACCGAGCTCCGGGTATGCATGCAAATTAGTTCAGCCCATCTTTTCATTTTTCGTGTCGGGACGACTTACATTATTTGTGATGATGGTGCCGCGTGGTTGCTCGTTTCGTTGCCTTTTGTGGCGCAGTCAGTTTAATTTGCGAAATATAAATTGAGACTAATAGATTCTGGCAACTGTCACGTTCTGCGGTCGGTACTAACTGTGAATGACATGTCAGTTCACATCGGAAATGGACACATTGTGCACTAAAAATTCCAGTCGTGCTATTGTACCTGTATTTGAGTAATGTACTGGCATATATGATTTCAATAAAACGGAATTCAAATGAAGTAGTTGTCTACAATTCTTTAAGGACGCAATGATGCCGGTGTTCTAAGGGGACAGTCCACAACTGTTAACTGCTGCTCACAACTGTTGACTGCAAGCAGCGAACCACTTGTAGTGCAACTTGGGCTTGTTCATGTTTTTATTAACCTTGTACTGGTCTTCTATATTGTCATGTGCTAAAATATTCCTGTCATGAAAGAGATGTTCATAGGAATCTCATGTTGCCTACAGATCTTTTCGTAAATTGTATTTATCATGAATTCCAAAATGTAGTTTTATGAAAATTAAATTTTATGCTTTTATGGTGCTTCCTGTTTAAATATATTTCAGTGGCATGAAATGCTTGAGTGCTCAAAAACTGAATCAAATAAGGCCCTGTTTGATTCAGTCTTTGACTTTAGTAGACAGTGTTTTCTCATTTTTCTTTAGCACTTGTTCATTGAGAAGCAGTTTTACATATGTCACAGCTGGATTTCAATGATAAGTGGCTATTGCCTAGCTGATTGCCAATGGCACTTTATAATTTTCCACTATTGAGCCTTATTCAAATGCATCCTTTTCACAGTCTACTTCAATTGTAGGGCATGTTCTTCAGTCTAAACATAGCTCTAGAATGAGGCAAAAGAGTGTTTAACATATATTGGCAAGTTTTGAAACTTTAGAATACTGTTGAGTTAAAACGTCTGTTAAATTTTGCATTTCAAACTATGGGAAGTGATCTGTACATGTGTCATATGCTGCAAATGATACTTTTTAGGATGTGGAGTAGGGTTTCTGCCATTCCATGGTTGTTGCATATGGATAAGGGTATGTGAATATTTAAAACTTTCAAATAACGAAATAGAATATCGTGCAATTCTATTAGGTCCATGAATCAAGTAGTAACTATCCGAAAGTACAAATATTTCTCATATACTTTTTGGCGTCGACTGTGCATGATCGAACATGAAAGTGAATCAAAAATGCAATAGTCTTCATTCCATTCATAGTGCACATACAAAATCATGCTGCATTGCCCAGACAGCCAGTATTTCCAGCTAAACCCAATCACTCAAAATCAAAGGTTGTTTTACACTGCACTAGGCAGTGGGTATTGTGGTAATATTTACAGATACCGAACCTGTGTCCCTTGAATGGATTAAATCAGAATGTTTCCTTGTAACATAGTTTATACAATAGTGGCACCATCTGCCGCGACAATTTGAGTTGGAGAAAAACTGCTTTTCTCTTTTTCACCCTGCAATTGCCATAGATTAGATGCATGTCCGGTCGCAGCAATATGTACAGATCTTAATCGGTTCACAATGTTACTTTTATAAACTCCATATGGCAATGCATGGCTGCATATTCTCCCAAGACCCCCGAGTTCGCAAACAATCTGCTTAATGATTGCGTAATGATTGTTAATGCTGTTCTTAATGCTCCCTTTATGCTTTAAATAAACCATGTTCTATAATGTATAGTGTATTGACATAAACTTTCTATTGGTAATACCAGGTTGTGTAGATTGTTTGATATTAAGGGTGGGAAAGGTTTACATTATTTGTAAACTATTTGATAAATACTTGATTCAGTTTCATAAACTGCTATTCCCACACCCCTATATATATGGCAGATGGTTGCCTTTCTCAAATATTTAAACCAGTCTTTAATTTACAACAAAATACCAAACAGGGCAGATAGTGATTGCTTTCAGTGCTGTTGAAATTTTAAAAAAGAATGCCAATAACAGTTTCATCAATTTCATTTGGCCAAAACATTTTAATATTTGCCTTATTGCTGGGAAACTTGTTATAAAAGATTGTATCAATTTTTCTATATCCATAATTTCCATGAACTAGTGTATAATGATTTGTATTATTTGTGGACATTTGTTCCTTCATTACTTGTTCCTGTTTGTCTCATTTGCATTTTCCTACAGTCCTCATGCAATACTTATGTCTAAGAGCTTGCGAGGTATCTGTGTAAACGTCTATATTAAACCAGCAGCAGTGATGGTGCTTATGTCAAGTAACATGAGGCACAGCTCTTAAAAGGCTACCAGTTATTGCACTCCAAAAGTGCAATAACTAATAGGCCAAGGAGAATGCAAAAAAGAACGGACACATAAGAAATTATAACATATTTCCGATGCCTAAAAATCCAAAAGTGCAAAAATAACATTAAAAATCTGAAGCTTATACGGGCCACGGAAAACATAAAACAAAAGGAACAATGTACATCTCCTGCAGCCTAGTTGCAAAGCCTTTCTATTGTATTCTCTTGACAGATACCCACTCTTCACTTTCCGCACCTGCACTTGATTCCATGTCACATTCTTTTTGTCCTCGGTTCCATCCAATGCTTTTGGAATGCAGCACATTTGTTAAATGTTGCAAGATGAGTTTAACAGGAATGTGTCTCTGTGGGCCCTTTATCCATTTCTCTACCTGGCACAGTTTACGCAATGTTGGGTTTAGCCGGTGCTCTTCCTCGGTCGGCAATCAGTGTAGTGCCTTCATAGCCAGCCCTTAGATAACAGCTGTGTCTTACCAGTACTCACATATGGGGCAGAAACCTGGAGGCTGACGAAAAGAGTTCTGCTTAAATTGAGGACAACTCAACAAGCTATGGAAAGAAGAATGATGGGTGTAACGTTAAGGGATAAGAAAAGAGCAGATTGGGTGAGGGAACGAACACGGGTTAATGACATATTAGTTGAAATCAAGAAAAAGAAATGGGCATGGGCAGGACATGTAATGAAGAGGGAAGATAACTGATGGTCATTAGGGGTTACAGACTGGATTCCAAGGGAAGGGAAGCGTAGCAGGGGGCGGCAGAAGGTTACGAGGGCGGATGACATTAAGAAGTTTGCAGGGACAACATGGCCACAATTAGTACATGACCGGGGTAGTTGGAGAAGTATGGGAGAGGCCTTTGCCCTGCAGTGGGCGTAACCAGGCTGATGATGATGATTATTAGATAAATTGTGGCTTCAAGTGCTTGGAACTAACTTAGTCCTCAAACCTTGACTGAGCCTCAAGTTTTGCCTTGAGCATGTTTTAAAAATACCAATTGGCATAGATTAAAGCAAATTTGACATATAACTTGCAAAACACAAAAAAATCCATGGAAAGGTATTCGTTTTCACAAATCACAGGAACATTCATTTAGAAATGGCCTTGCTGCACCATACTGTGCTTGCTCCTTCGACTGCAATATTTTGGGTTGCTGGCAGGGCATGCTGATACTGCAAGGAGCTTCTGAAGTAGAACCCCCCAAGCCCTGTCTATAATCCTGTGTGTGTGAGGAATAAGCATCTTTTTTTTAACACTAGGCACATTTGTTGATGAAGCAGAAAACAGTTGTACACAAAGATTAGCCGAAAACCTGTAAATATATGGGGGGAAAGGGAAAGCGGAAGGATCTTGTGAAAAATGTGTAAGACACCAGGCTTCAGAAGAAGTGGAAAGCAAGAGCCCCCGTGGTTTCTTTGCTATATGTTGCCTCGTGTTTGTCAATTAAGAGGCGATAGTATATCTGCACATTGAGCCAACTTCTCTGAACATTTCATGCTTGTGCTAATATTTTCTATTAGAAACAGCGAACACATGTTGCTGGTGTTGATGTGGAATAGCGGTTCCTGGGACAGGTTAGAAACATTCATATCATGTTTAATACTATTATGCAGAAAAAGCAACAGTGGTGGAAGCGCTATGCCAACTGATGCCATCCTCTGCACCAACCTTCTTTGGAGCATGAATTCCAAAAGAAGTTGCTCAAATTAGCAGGATGCATTCCTTCAGTAGCAACCACATAGCCATAGCCATGTAGTGGCTAGCATTTAGCACATAAATCCAATTCAATTTAATCCATCTTAGCTGCAACCTAAATAAAACTTAAGCGCACAGAACATGTATGTTGTATTTATTCTGTCACATTGAGTGAAATGCAAATGGGAAGAAATAAACAAGAACACCCCTTACAGTTGATTGCTTCAAGGTTAGATGCGTGAGTGAGGTGTAGCCCAGTGCTAAGTGTGCTCTAACCCCAATACTAAACCTCTGTGAATTTATTACCTGAGTGTCATATTCAGTGAGGAGTGTGGAAAGGGAAATTCGCCTTTTAGTTTGCTTTCTGATATTCACATTTTATTCCGGTGTGGTTGTTGGCCATCGGAAAATAAGCAGAGGTTTGATGTTATTCAGTTACAGTGAAATGTTTAATTCAGATTTCGTGGGAAGGGGTGGAGTGTCAAATAATAAATAAACAAATGTTTACTGAAATAGTGTGCACACATTTAATGCAAAACTTGGGTCTTCATGCTTGACTTGAGCACAATAGCATTATGAAATCCCATCTGTGAGTTATGTTATGATCTGCTCCCAGTGTCTACCTGCAGCTTTGGCCGCCTTATGTCGATGGGGTTGGTCCTGTTCTTTTGTTAAAGTGGCTCTGCGACCGTTTTATACCTGCCAAGTTCTGTGTCACAATGTGTTCCTTGTGTTATGACAAGGTGAATGCAAAAAGAATTACAAAATTGAGGTGGTCGAACAAGTTATTCAACTTATAAATTCAATATAAAAGCAAATAGAAAGAGGCATACCCTTTCACATTTCGCTCGCATAGCGAAGACTTGTACCCCTGTCACAAGGGTGCCCGCGAACACCATTTGTCTTTGCGTCAAGAGAGTTGCACTTCGTGTCACTCGGTCTCCCTTGTGTCAAGAAAGCTAAATGGAGATTCTGGCGAAGGGAGTTTGGCAGTGACCATTACGGCTGGATGGTGTACTTGATTCCAGATAGCTACAGCTGTGAAGAAAACCACGCTAATAATATCATCGTAACTGGCTCACTTACAAATTTTAGCCTTTTTTATTTTATTTTTATTTTATTTATTTTTTATTTGCCACGTAATGGGAGTTTTTAATTTGTTGTTAAGGACATAGCACCTGTACCCTCTACACCAATGCTTCACCATGCATGCCGCATGGGGAAATGTCACTCCGCCATTTCGTTTATCTACGTCATAACTCATCGCCAAGCAATTCAGCTCACCGCAAACACATGCACATGCACCATTATACAGCACAGAATCGCAGCTTGAAGCGCACCGGTCGTACAATGTGACCCACGCCAACATTACTATAATATCTGTTCTAGTAATGTTGACCCATGCAGCCCACGCGCGAAAGCAAGAGTGCAGTGTGGCCAGCATTGCTTTCAGCTTCGCTATGCTTGGAAAATGTCTTGTGGTAACATACAGCAAACTTTCTCGCTGTGATTTTATTTGATTACATACTGCGTTAAAAAAAAAACTGCCTTTAATGGTGACTGTATATGTGAGCAGTTGCACGTGAAAATAAGAGCAGCAGCACAATTTCTGTCCCATGCAGCGCCCGTCAAAAGCTTGCATTGTGCCGTGTAGCACAGCCACAGCTCCATTACCGTAAATCTCCATTAGGGAGTTTCATGTGAACGGAGTTCGCAGGTGCCCGTGTGACAGGGGTATTATCTTGATTCCAATCAAAACGCAGCTTACATCGCACAGTACCAGAAGCTTCTTCGCATTGCGACCTTCCCTTAGTAACCTTGGTTGATATGGTGGCACTCTAGTTAAGGCATCTGCAGATGCACCTTCTCATGCGCAGTAAATTGTGTAAATAGTCATTGGATGTTTGTCAAAAAACATACAGAATGAACTTTACACACTGTTCATACCTACATGCAATGAGCAAATGCTTATTTTTGCATGATATTTCAAGTGTAGACAGTTGGGCAGCACACCTAGTGTCATTCTTCGAGGATTGTAGCAGAAGGAATGGCTAGGCGAGGACGCAGCTGCTATCCTCGAAGAATAAACCAACTAGCCCAGTTAAACACACTTTTAACCTAGTGTCAGTTGCAAATGAAATTAATTTGTATTGCACAAATGTGGGTCTTCTTCGTAGCTTTAGAAAGCATAAAAGACTTATTTTTAATGTCACCATTGTATGTTTAGCATGTCATGTGCATTTGCATCGCATCTGCTGCTAAATATGGTTGATGTAGGACGCTACAGTCAGCGTAGAAATTGATTTAAGAGGGAGATTAAAATAATTGGTCCGATTTCGGTGCTTTCATTGGCACTGGAGGCATTGCCAAGTCCTGTAGCAAGCAAACGTGGAATAAAACCAAAATGCATAACTTGTTATGCAAGGCCCCTTTAGCATCACTTTGTGACGTTTTACCGCCTTCGTGTCGGCTATACAAGTCTCGTGTTTCTCAGGTTTTCTGGCCACGAGCTGCTCCGTGGTTTGTCTGGTATTGCATTTAGACTTGGCATTACGCTGCCTCTTCTCCACCATCGTAGGAGTGTTGCAACATTGGTTGTTGTGCCATTGTCTGGAAACCATTATAATAAGCCCTGAAGGCAGAGACCAAGGTGTAGCACCACTAATGAGTTGACTAAAACTGTGCAAAGCAGAGAGGTACTCCCCACAGAGTGGCAAGATGAGGCTTTTTCATGCCGCAGTATGCACAGTGCGAAGAAAACAGTATAACTTCTGCCACTTTTGTCACATGCCTCTCCATATCACACCTCCCACTGCTCCTTCCCTGCTTTTTTGCTCTCAACCCGCCAATTGCTCTGTCAAGGACAGACATCCCTTACATTGCCGAAGGCCAAGTTTTTAACTGTATAATGCAATCACGTTAAAATCCCCTACCCTCGGTTCTATTATTACCATAATCTGCGTGGAAACTGCAATTTCCATCAATGATAAGCATTCACAATGCTGAGAGCCCTGTGACATCTTTCACAATGTGGTAGCACCACCAGCGTGACTAGATGTGCTATGGCACACACTTCTTCGATTTTTGTCGCCAGTGAACTGGCAGGCAACTAATCATTCTTTGTGATGTTGTAAGAAAGTTTGTTGCCAGCACGCAGACCAAAGTATAAGCACCCTCAATCACTTTTGCTATGTTTGTGACATGCAAGCTTCACATAGTTTCTCCAACCATCACTGCGACAAATGCAGAAGAACCCTTAGTTGCAAGAATAGCGATCATGCAGTTCTACAGGTATGTGGCCAATGTACCATTACGCGTAATGCAGCACATAAGAAAAAAAGATCAGCACAAAACATTTTAAATTATACTTCCACAGGATGCTTGCCGCCGTAAGTTTATGCTTTTCCAATTGATTGTGCGGGTCCATACTCTGCCACTTTGTTTCTGTTTCACGTTAATGCTGCTTTTGCTTCACACATTTGCAGTGCTTAGTGCTTGCTGCGATTAAGGGCTTCTCTGTGTTAACCAAACACTTCCGATTTAGCAAACATATGTCATTGAATAATAAATATGTTTGCCGAAGCTATATGACAAGAATTATCTGATTTTGCTAATGAATTAAAGTTGAATTAATGAGCTTTTACTGTGTAATGCATATCTGTGCCTGTTAAAGGGATGCTAAAGCAAAATATTAAGTTGAGCTAGATCATCGGAGTATTTGTCCAAAAGTCTATCGTCATTTTCTGTGTGTCAATATATAAATTTCTTGCGTAGGAAATTGCCATCGAAGGTACCACTGCTGCTGCTTAATTTGAACCGCCTGCACCAAAGCAGAAGACTTGGGGTATCTCCACATTTTTAGTAGACTCTCTATCAGCTCTATATACAAAGTGTACTGCTTGGCGGGTGCAGGTGTTCACCTTGCGTGAGCGGCTCTGCAGCTCTGCTTGGGTTCAGGTTTCTGGTTACGGCCCCACCACAGCTGCCAGGGTGGTCAATTGCCACAGGTTGCTGCTGGCCATTGTAAATAAAGCAAAAATAGAGAAATGCGATGCCACTCGTAGTGGTGGGTCGTGGCCGCCCTTTGTGCATCAGAGGTACTGAAGGCATACATAAGATGTACCATAGTCAACAGATGGCACCACTTTGATTTTCTATTTACATCATTTTCTTGCTTACAAGAGCTCTGTTTTCATTATGATTGAAGAAATCGTTATCACAGAAGCGTAGTCTTTCAATCTAGCTTGACTTAATATTTGCCTTTAGTGTCCCTTTAAGCATTCATAGACAAGGTATACCAGCGGCGCCCATGATCATCTGTTCAGTTCCTGGGGCTGTCGTGCAGTTGGGTCATTTTACGTTTATTTCATACAAGACCAGCTGCGAGAAATATATTTAGCCCAGCTAATAACAGGTTGTGACAGAGAACTCTTTTTATGTACCATTGCAGCAAATCATTCGTTCTCTGAAACATTCATTCTCTGAAAATTGGAACAGCACAGCACATGCTCAAATATAGCTTTAACTATAGTTATTGACCGTTACACTCGTTTCTTTGTCAGACCGTCTGGATATGTGGTGCACAGTGCTCAAAATGTGGGGAATGCTGCATTTCAAATGATGTTTCTCTTTTTGAGACACAGGCAGCCAGCCATACATGTGCAGCAAGTGTTGTCCGTATCAGCTTTGAAGAACTCAAAGAATGCCTTTATACTCAATTTCCATTGTGCCACTGTTGATGCAGTTAGGCTTCTTCGTGTGACAAGATGCTGTCACCAGGGCAGTTCTACCATTTTTTTGTTGTTGTTTTAAGGAAAAATTTGGCACATGGCAGGCACTTGTACTCCTGCAGGTGTGTGCCCAACAGAAATCCAGGTATACACATCTAACATTACTACAGAAAAACGTACTTGTACTCCAAATCTCGAGGATTAAAAATTAAAAGTTACAATGTTGGCTTGGGTCTTTTGCTCTGAAAAAAAGATATCTTTTAAAGGCTTTGCACCTTGTTATTACCCCCATAATGTGTGAAGAGATGGATGCAAGCAGTGTGGAAAACTAGCAAATGCTTTTGGCAGTATTGGCTCACCCTTGGCATAGCCTACTACAACAGCTACTCTAACACATCAGGTTAGGATTATCTTAACATCAGAGTTGTTTGACACAGTAGCACAATGTCAAAAGAAAATTTTTTCCCTGCATTCTGCATGAATTTGACTAACATTAAGCTTTATACCATGTTGCTCCAAAATGAAAATTACTGCTTTAAGATGCTGAGGTCTGCCCCAAGGTATTCTTGAAATAATTGTGAGTGGTTGTGGAAATTTTGCTAAGGTTCAGGTTAATGGAACAGCAATTTTATCAGCAGTGTTCACAATAATATAACTTTCTGAGTGCTCACTGAGCATTCACCACGCCAAATGGCATTTTGTTTTGCGGTGTGCTACTGCGAGGTATTCTCGATCATTCACTTCAGAGGATACGATCGCTTTCGTGAGGTTTAGAGGGACAAGCACCAGACGTATTTGGTGCTATTCACGCAACATCTTGCAAAAGTGATGATATGCCTCCCCTAAGGTGAACAACCAAGAATGTTATCCCAGTATTGTTGAAAGACACTATGAAGCAGGCTGTACTTGCTGAAGGCTAATCATTTCATCAGTTTTAGATTAGGGGAAGCAAACAGTCCGCATTCTGATTGTTACACAGGCCACTTGGTTCCCAACAGTGCCCAAGTAGAGTTTGGGTTCTTGCATACTCAAACTGCTGGTATCCCCTAATCTCAAACTGTTAACTGACACAGGAGCGATTCAACAATTGAGCTTCACTGCATCAAGCACTCAGTGAATGGTTCAAATGTTAGAGCATGCTAGTTCTGTGACACACATTACTGAAGGCTGTAATGGTTGCTTCACAATTGCCCCTGTTTGCTTTTTCCCATCTGTCTTTGGGCGGAGCAATAGCCGGCTCTACCTGCTGTTGACCGCCACCTCAGCTCACTCACCTCTGCACCTCAAACTTTGCTCCCCACAAGTCTGTCCATTTCGTTTCTCTAGGTTTTTTCCAGCTTGGCAGCAATTTGCCGAGCTTGATAACCAGGAACTACCATCATGGCTAAAATATGGAAGACACTGCTAGTGTGCCCGAGTTACTTTCCCACACAAAACATGCTTTGTATTTGTTGGTTTTATTCACAAGTATAGGATCCTAATTAGTGTTCATGTGATGTGCATTGCTTGGCAACACTTAACATATTAGCTCTAAGTTTTGCATGGGATATAATCGGCAGCACCGTCCTTTCTTTCCACCTTTCCCTATTAATACAGTCATACGTGAGTAAAGCTCCTAGCAGTTGGCTAGTGCTTCAGCACTCTTGTTGATGGCTGTAAGATGAGCGCTGTGATAATCTGGGCTAGTTGTCTTTTTTAGCAACAGGAGGGGTATGAATGCACAGGGACAGATGTTGAATCACAAGTGCTAACTTTAACTGTTTTCTTGTGCAAGTGGAATTGTTAAATGGTAGCATTGGCAATATAAGCTAATCTGAATTTGTATCTGTTTCTTTACCCCTGTTGGCTGAAGTGAGACTCCTTTCTATTTTGTTTGATGTTCCCCCAAAATTATTGTTGCACATGTGCGAGTTCGTGTATTTTAGAATGTCATTTATTAAAGGCACCAAGCCATAACAAATAATAGTGTTGCCAAATAACATGCAAGTGCATTTCAATATGTGAAGGAGAGGTCTGGTTTTTCAAGAAAATGTGTGTGCTGTTTGTCTTTGCATGAGTCGGGGGATAGTTCACACAGGTGCAACATACCCAATGAATGATGTCCTTGAAGCAACAGTCTTAATTCAGTATTCCTTACTATTTTTCTTTTGTATTAGTTCGATGCAGAATTTCGTCGATTTTCACTGGACAAGTCGGAGCTGTCTCGATACGACGAGTTCTGTCGCCTCATAGAACGGTTTCACAACATCTCTGAAGTGCCGTTCAGCCTCTGCTACACTGATCCTATCCATGGCGACCTCCTGCCCATCAACAATGATGAGAATTTTGCACGGGCTGTCCAGTCTGCAAGGCCATTGCTGCGGTTACTCATCCAGCGAAAAGGTGCTAGAAGCACCTGTGGTGCTCTTATCATTGCAAACCCGGTTTTTGTTTAATGGTTTGGGCGGCCAAGGGTGAAGGAGAAAAAGTTGTGCATTTGGGTGGATTGTGCTAGTTATCATTAACATTTCTGACCTGCAGAAGTAGCTCCTAATTTAATTTTGTGGTTTGTCTTGTCCACAATGGTTGTTTTAGTCTTGTTGCAAATGAGTTCGGGCCATTTTACTTCATTGCTTCGGTTATGTTTAGATATCCGACAAGGTACCATAAGCTTTAATTGAAACGTGAACAGGAAGAAATAACTGATCAGAATGCCTGTTAAATGTGGAAGTGCGATGTGCAACTGATTACAATTACTTCAGTCAAAAATTTGATTACAATGACCAATTACTGCTCCATAGAAGTGTAATTAATTACTCAAGTTTAATTTATTACATCTGTGTTACTTTCCTCCCAGCCTTTATTATCATTGTGCAAACAGTGAATTGAACATGCTGGCCTGGCTCTTTCAATGTGTCCTCTGCAGCCGTTCACACGTTTGTCTTCACTAACAGTTGCTTTTCAAGATTTCTTGTTCATTTTTCTTTTTGGTGTGTGTGTGGACATTAGCAGTGACACTGAAAGATCGCTCTATGTGTGTGCTGAAGAGAATTAAAAAGGTGTTGTACCATATGAACACCTTGCACACAAGATTTGTGGATACTCGGTGCTGCGATCGGTGCTCATGTCTGCGTTTCCTATGAGGCGTAGCACTTCATTTTTGCTAGGGTGCAGAGAAGGCGATCTTGGTAGGGCCAGTAAAGAAGGGGAAAAAATTGTCACTTGATTTCCTGGCATCAATGACTGAAGTGGCCATCACTATCAAGCCATAGCAACACAGGCACAAATCGTCGGCCGAGATCTGGTGGAGCGTTAAGGTCTGTCTGAACATGTGCAACTGCTAGGCTGCTGCGTGGCACGACCGTAGGCATTCTATTGTAGTTCCAACTAAATTCTAGTGCTCAAAGCTGCGTCATCTCTTTTAGCTTGTCTCGTCAATAAAGTGACTGGTTACACGTAATTTGTTACTGAAAAAGGTGATTGAATTTAGTGAGCAATACTGAGTAAAAGAATGTAATTCATCCATTTCAAAAATACCAAAGAATTTATTGATTACAAGTAATGAATTACATGGAATTTGTTACATACAGATCTGCTCTGTAGCCAAAGAGGAAGAAGTAAACTTTATTACAAGCGTATTAGACCCTGGCAGGGGAGCTAGTGTGGAGCCCATGTGGCCGCAACAAGGTTAGCCCACTCTGCCAGCTTGACTTGGCATTTTGGGTCATCAGTCTTGATCCTACGCTCCCAGGCCTCGAGCGTGGGAGCTTGCCGAAGAATCGTTCTTGGTGGGGGGTTGGATGGGCACCCCCAAAATACGTGATCTTGGTCTGTGGTTAGTGCTTTGCAGTGCCTGCAGTAAGGTATAAGGTTTAAACTCTTGCTTAGAAATTTCCGCCAATTTTTTGTGCTTAGCACGGATCGAGTCTGTACCCGCCGTAAAACTGGCTCTGTAGCCAGTTTTAAGCAATGGTGTAGCTGCAAGTGTAGGTTTTGGAGTCTATTAAGCCAATGTTAAAAATGCACATAAACCTGGAAATGGAACAACGCATGGGAGCAGTTTTGGAATTGTTTGCATTTGAATTTGTGCTTATAGTATATTGCAGTTAGCCTCAGTTTTTCGTGCAAAATTTTGCTCTAAAATAGTTTTAGGGGAAGTAAATGTTCTAAGGAATCCAGTCGTGTGGGAGTTCCTTCTGTCTTTTAGATTTTATTGTGATATAAAAGCATGTGCTCGCATGCAAATCTGCATAATTAATTTATTAAACTTGATGTGCTGTTTACAGTGGCTCATGGTGCATCTTTTCCCCTTTCACTGTCAACTGGCTGGGCCCATGTGTACATGCTTTTGTCTTAATGCAGGTGTGTCATATGGCAGGAACACAAGGAAAGATTTGTCAGGCTTGAATGACAGAAAAAGGAATCCAGAAAAAGAAATTCTAAAATTTTAAACCACTCTTTTGCTTATTGTACCCAGTAAAGGTTAGACCTGCAAGTTGTTTTTTGCTTGAACAAATTGTGCAGCTTAAGAAGACCAGTTCGTTAAAGCATTAATCATTATGAAATTTGCGAAAGCTTAACTTTTAAGCTTCAAGTTTGTGCATCCAGAAAAGCTGGACCCCATTTCTTTTCCCCTGTTTTTGGATGACAGATTGTGCTCTTCACGAAGAGCAAATGGTGTGATTTGAATTTCAAAATGAAACTTTATATAAAAGCTTACTTATCCTTTTGGTAAACTTGAACTTCCTGTCTTATGTCTACAAATAGATGATATGCAAATAACTTTGAAGTAACAAGTTACTTCTTTCAGTAATTAGAACTCAACTCAATGACTTTTTTTGCCAGCTTCTCAGCTGCTTCATTGCACTTACTGAGTAGCTTGTACATGTGTGCCATCAAGCACGCCGGCCTTTTTTGTCATGATAGCAGTGTCAAAACTACATTGTTGATGTTCACACGCGTCCACATGTAGCAAGAATAAATGTTTTAGAAAGGTTAGGAGTAAGGGCAGCTAGGTTAATGATGCGACAAATTGATAACATAATTGACTATTATGTGTGCAGGGGACAGCCGTGAGGAGCTGAATGGTTTTGGAGGACCAGGAGCTAGCCGCAAAAAGCGTTTTCTTGGCCAGTACCTCTTGCCAGCTGGTGTGCGAACAGCTCGACCTGCCCTTTCCATTTCATTACCTGAAGATTTCCGCCAGGTGTCATCTATTATCGACGTAGATGTGGTGCCTGACACCTGTCGACGAGTGCGCTTAGTGAAACATGGTTCTGACAAGCCTTTGGGGTTCTACATTCGGGATGGCACCAGTGTGCGTGTCACACAACATGGTCTGGATCGACTGCCAGGGATCTTCATTTCGCGCTTGGTGCCTGGAGGTCTTGCCGAAGGCACAGGTCTCCTAGCTGTCAACGATGAAGTATTGGAAGTTAACGGCATTGAAGTTGGTGGCAAGACATTAGATCAGGTATGGTTGCTCTGCCCAGTAATATCTTGTTTGCATTTTATATGCCATTGTGCACTGCTTAACTGTACAAAAAGCAAAAACGTATTCAATTTTCTCTGTTAAAACACTGCATGAAACATACTAAAGAAAGTATAGGTTCCCTTTGCATACACTACTTCACATAATGTTTCTCTACAGTCTGATGTTTGTTAATTCGTATTCATTTGCTTCTCTGGTTAGTGATTGCACTGTGCCACTTCAAAGGAAAGAGAAAGCATTTTTGGTGTGGAGCACGCACTTATTTTTTAAGTGCAGTGCTGGGGTCTCCATGGTACCTGCACTCAATGAAGCAGAGTGCCATACTGGTGTGCTGGCACTGTGTGACGGTGAAGTGACCTCCCCTACACACACACATGCGTCCCTGTGCCATTGATAGCAAAATAGAGGAGCACACTCTTTATTTGCTTATACGTTTCGACTATGTTGTCTGTGTAATGTATACAGGGGACCACAGCTGTGCCACTGCCATATAAGCAGGTTCTTCAACAGTTTCAGTCATTAGTGGAATTGCAAATGAAGCCTACCTTCATGGAGTAGCTCTGTATTTTAGTTGAAGGCTGGACCTCTGACCATGCACCAAACATAAACTGTGCTTATGTTTAGTTTGTGATCAATGTATGGACATGTCCACAAGTGATACAGAACTATCTAGTACAATTGACACTGCACCATGGATTAGTAAAATCACACAACTTACCCCACGTAAACACAGCCAGATAAACTTGATGTCTTGCTGTTCCTGTTTGCATGAACTGAGTGTTAGTATGGTCAGTTATCACAATATTTCTGGTAATGTTACCAGCTAAGAAATAAGAAACTATCGATAAATTGCACTGTCAATAGCAAACTATTGCAATGTTATCGATAGTACAAGAGTGCTAATTTGGGCTACTAGTTGGTTGTAGATCGACATATTGGACAAACAGCACAGACAACACAGGGTTCTCTTGTCTCCTAACTCGCTGCTTTAGTTGTCTTTTTTGTGGTGTTAGCTATCTTTCATGCTTTGCGCCGTTTTCTGGCATATATTTCCATTCCTCAAATAAAACCGCCAGCTGATGGTCAGCCTATGTTGTCTTCTTATAGTCCTTTTGTCTGTGCTGATTGTCCAGTACATTGCTACGGATAGTACTGTATCTAGCTTCATGGAAAAATGTTGTAATACTATATTTAAGAAACTGTCAATAATATCAGTAGTCAGTTTACTGATAATTTTTCATCAGTAGTGTCTGCAAATTGTCGTAGCCAGCCTATGCAAGAACTTGTGGACACTCATGTTGAATTCCAATGGCGGAGTCGGAGCAGCCGACGTACTCCGCAAGCGAGCACTCGACTCTGGCGTAGAGCAACGCCTCCAAATCCGCGAGTGGAACACAACCTGCGCCGCCGGAGCAAGGCGGAAGCGGAACTTCTATCGCCGAGTTACCCAGGATACCTTGCGTGTTGTCATTTCCTCCCACTGTTGGCTCCCAGTACTGCAGCACCGGTCACTTCTCTCTTCAGCGCCGTTCACCTGTTGCTTTTTTAAAAGTGCCGAATGGATATCTCGCCAAGCATGCAGCAGCTTTTGCTTCCTCGCGAGTCGTGACCGGTGGCGCCTCCCAGCAGTCAAGCGTGGTAAAGAAAATGCGTCACGCAGACTTCCGGTCCACTCCGCCGATTTTGGCGGAGCATCTTTTTCTGCTCCACGGAGTGACTCCCGCTCTGAGTCCACTCCGACTCTCTCATTGGAACACCTTACTCCCGCCCTCACTCTGTCATTGGAACAAACTTGCTCCGACTCTGCCATTAGAATTCAACATCAATGTTGTGGTGACAATGGCGATGGTGCTGGCTCTAACGGTGAACTGTTGCTATGCTGTCAACGTAATTTGTATCCAATTGTAACATGCAGGTAACTTTCGGACCAATTTGCATGGAAAAAAAGGTTGCACGTTAGAATTGAATAAATATGGTAGCATAATTGTTGTCTCAATGACTCATAAAATATTTTCTTTGGGTCATGCATAGACATTTAAAAAGCATACAAACTGGAAACATATGTGCATAAACAAAAGAAAGGCATAATTTAGTGACTCGTAGGGTTAGAGAGGTGGAGCAGTGGGAATATGATTCACCAATAGATGCTCTGTCCAAAGGTGAAGCCATCATTTTATGTGTGCTTGAACATTGTGCCACGGATGAGGTTATGTGATAAGCTATACAGGGCTTTCATGCGAAAATGTAGCCAATGAGGTTACAAAATTAAGAAGTTGTGGAGGTTTTCGTGTAAAACATCAATAAAGTGTTACAGTTGTTAGCACTATCACATAGTTCAGGCAGTGTGGCTGTTAATAGACTTTGGCATACAAACATAGCACAAGAGCTAAGTATGTGCAGTATGCATCAAAGCAATACAATGTGCATAGCGTCTCATACTGTCTGCAGAAATCTGTATGGGCTCTTGCTCTGCACAGGGGCAAAACATGATGGGACAAGCTGTGGGGTGCCAGGATACTAATTTAATTATGCCAAACGTCTTAAGCCCTTAACTGCCGATGACGAGTTCACTTGTCATGACAAGGGTTGCACTACCTTGTAATTTTTACACATAAATAATACACAATGTCTTTTGATATTTCTTTCAACAATAGCAGTAAAAGTGCTATAGGCATTCCTGATATCATACCTTTTAAAGTTTGTCATGGCAGTTAAGGGGTTAAAAAATACAACAGGCTTCCTGCTAACAGACTACAGTAAAACCTCGTTAATATGTACCCGTTGAATAAGTAATTGCAGTTTAAATATAGTCTCCATCAATTCTCCACCCTGCCACCACTGAACTTAGTATTGGTTGTCTGCTTAAGCCATAGTCGCTTACTGCCTGCCATATGGTTAGTGCATAGTAGTATTTACTTTATTTTTTGTCATGTACAAGTGTGAAATCGACAAAATGTTATGAGCGCAGGCCATAGATAGTGAAATTGCTGCGCATGGACCTTTCACGGACTGCAGTCTAGAGACATGAAAACATGGTGGCCATAATGTGTTTCCTACTACCATAGCTTCTGGCACTTCCATGGCGACGAAGTAGAAGCGGGTGATGGCCCTTCAGTATCCGACGCGGCACATGTGTCGACCGCCACAAGAGCATTCGCAGAGAAGTGGGGCATGTTGGAGAAACGGGCTCGCAGTCTTGTTGAGTTTGAGGAGTCTGTCGCCAATGCAAGGCTTCCACAGCAATAAGTGAACGTCAGATTTTTGCTGTCTGCTCGTAAATAAAACTTGTCTTTGTGTGTTTGAGTGCGAATTAGGACATCATTCTTTTCTCTTTGGTAAGTGTATAGCAGCTCATCTGCCATTGTCAGTTAATTGGTACCTCACTTAGTGCATATCTGATCCATGTTCCCTGCCAACTACGTATTAACAAGGTTTTACTGTATCATCTAAAGTCAATAGAAAGAACAAAAGAACCCAATACTTTGCACAGTATGTCTATGCATTGTGCCAACATTGTGCAGCTGCAGCCAGCTAGTTGTAAGGTGGTGCGCTCTCCTTCCAATCACACATAGATAATTTCAGAAATCCTTCTTAAATCTGTAGACCCAAATTACCTTAATTAAACCTTACACTAGAACATGCAGTAAAGTATTTCTCATGAGAAAGATTGAAAGTTTGACTTTCTTTTCTACATTTTCACAGCTTTTTTGGATTCAGATAGTCGTACTGTGGCATGCAACCACTTCACTGTGCTGACTGACCCATGCATCAGTGATTTGTGATGCCACATGACCACTGCCTGTGATTACTATGATGTAATCAGTGAACCTGCTTCAGTACCTTCAGTACCTTGCTGTGCACATTCCTGAAAATGAGGCTTCATTCCATTTAGTTTGTCAACAGCTATGTTAAAAATACCGTTTATGTGAATGCTTTTTGAAAACTTCATTTTTGTTCAGTCTACTTGAAGAGTGTGTTGCTATGCAGGTGACCGACATGATGGTGGCCAATTCGTCCAACTTGATCATCACAATCCGTCCAGCCAACCAGTGCAGTGTCGGCACACTGCCTCGAAGGGGCTCCTTTGGTCGCTCTTCGCAGATGTCGCATGGCTCTCACAATTCCAACCCATCTGTAGTCTCAGATGACGACCGCTTGGATGAAGATGAAATCAGAGACCATACAGCTGGATTTGAGGGCCTTGACGAAACACCTCCTCGTAGCACCCATGACGGCGTGATCACTCTTTGACGTGTGCCTAGGCACAGACCCATTTTCAGGGACTCTTCCTCTATCTCTCTGTCCTGTTCAGCCACTGTGGTAAGGGGCTCTTCCTGGTGCCACAGGCAGAGCCCCTTACCCATCTGTTTTAGTTGGAGGGCATTGGCTGTGAGGCAAGTGTTGCAGCCAGCCCAGAGGGTCATCCCATGTACAGGCTCACTTGCCCAAGCCTTCCCAAGAAGCCATGAGCAGCACCAGGATTCCTGCATCCTTTCGGAGGCAGCTGCATCAGGCAGCTGCTATTAAGGCTTTTTCTGTTTTAGGGAAAGACACTATACAAATGCATACCATATATATATATTTTTATACATTAGACAGGCCCATAAAGGGACGTGTTGTGCATGTGTGGCATTGCAGTATTTTTTTCCCTGCAGTGTGTATGAAGCCTTTTTTTTTTTTTTAAACAATGCTGACTGTTACTCATTTTCATAAATGATTTTGTGCATAGGTTACACCATTTTGACAGCCTCTTGCTGCACTGACCTTTTTATATGTTGTTATTGACGTTGCCTTTTCTCGAGTGACATGTGCATTCTTTTTTTTTTCCCCACGTGATGAATCTTGCACATCTTGTGCTTGTGCTGACACTTTTTTTTATTTTACTTTATTTTGAAATGGACTTTACATGCTTCCTTTGGCACGCTTTTTCTCGGAGCTCAAGTGCCTTGTAAAGAAAACTGTGCATCCAGAATTCTTCCACAAACATTGACTCTGAAGGCAGGCCTTCATAAATGTGATTGCATGGTTTTTATGGCAAACTCTGCATTCCAGGACTTGCACCAAACATTCCTTTTTTAGTTAGTGACTGTAAAGTTGAATTGCAGGTAATAAAACTTTGCTACAAGATGATTGAAACATGGCAGAGTCATTTCTCAGTGTTCACAAGTTGTAAGTATTTGTTCATTCATTTGCAGTACTTTTGTAATGGTTTCCCATGAATGTATTGCATATATACAGGGATTGGAAAATCGAAATTAGAGAATAGTTGAAGAAATTGGTGCTGGGGCACAATACACATTTGCTGCATGATAGAGAAGCTTCGTTTGGCGTGAAATTGCGCTGACACAGTTGTAGGCAAGAACTGATTTTAAAATCGCGTTACAGTAAAACCTCGTTAATTCGAATTTCACGGGACTGAAAAATATGTCCGAATTAACCGAATGTGGAATTATCGAGTAAATGAAAAATGCTTACTACGTCAACACGCGTTTATTTACCGAATGAATTATTCTGTTTTGCACAAAAGCTGTGCGGAAGCTGCAATTCTCATCATTTTGCGAATAATTGGCGCTCGCAGCGGCCAAGTCCACGCGATTTGCATCACAGCGCGACCGTGGTGCGCGTCTTCATGCGAGACGCTTTTCACTACCGCGTGCACATTTCGCCAGTGAGCTTGTCGCTGCTCGTCATCCTCGAAAGCGTGTCAAAACGAAACTACTGTTCGCCGCGTCTGCTGTCGACGTGATCGTGGATGGCAACTACGCAGTTGGAAGGGCACGCGGCCGACGCGCATACCGAGGCAAAGTGGTCAAAGCGAAACTACTGTTTGCCGAAACCGCGGCTGCTATCGACGCGATAATGTATGACAGCTACGCAGTCGTGAAGGCACGCGGCCAACGCGGTGCTATCATAGAGAAAGAAATTCAATATGTGGTGCTATGCACGGCGGTAAACGAAATAAAGGCACAAACAGGCGCGAATTGTTCTGGCGTTGCTGTTGGGAGTGTACCACGGTTGGGTGGGCCGAACGGCGCTCTCCCGCTGAGGCGCTGCGTGTGGAAAACTCATGGGCAAAATTGTGCGAGGGCGCTGAGAGCGAACTGGGTTGGGGCGGAGACGCGCTTCGCGGCATATTCAACGTAATTTCGCTGCGAGCGCTGAGACCGATTGCGCGCGTACGCTCTTATAATGGTGGTAATTTATATTGACGCTTTGTTTCACTACATATTCATATTTTAGGCATGGTTTATACAACATGACGTCTTCAATTTTGCTGTCGTCGTCTGCTAGCGAGCGCGCGTTCGTTGCGCAGACGATGGCGGACGCCATCGTAGTTTCTAAAAGTAGTTTTCTAAAGTTTCTAAACGTAGTTTTCTAAAAGTAAGTCTTTTTTTTTTTCCACAGGAGCAGGCTATCTGTAACGTGAAGCTATATAAGAAAATTTTATTGACATATCGTGTCATTTTACGCGCAGTTCTTGTTGGTGGAATATTGATCAGGGTCAGTGATCAAAGAAAATATTATAGTGAAATAAACTAGCTTCATTAACTGCGTGGTGCGAAGAGATGCAGATGACCAATGCACTTCTATGTAAATTCAAGGGTGTATATATATATATATATATATATATATATATATATATATATATATATATATATATATATATATATATATATATATATATATATATATATATATTGCACTTGAAACTTCCTGTGACCTCGAAAGAGTTAAAAGCGTGGCAGTTTAGGCGAGTTGGTATGTCATGACTGTTTTAGGCTTGTAGCGCAGCTCGGAAGAGCAAAAAAGGAAGGAGGTAGGGGTAATCAAAGGGAAATCACTCTGTTTTCCGTTCCCTTTGATTACCCCTACCTCCTTCCTTCTTTGCTCTTCCGAGCTGCGCTACAAGCCTAAAACTCGAAAGAGTTGTTCAGTGAAGTGACGACGGCCTTATATGAGAATTTACAAGACCTCATGAAAGGGACAGTTCAATTTCACAGACTGAGTCCTCTCGCACCACCAAGAATCTGGCGTCTCTCGGTGGTGTGTAACCTTCCTTCGTGTCATTGTCATATATACGGCGATTCGTGGCCAGAAAGCGGCAGGCGGAGCGGCCATATACTTGGCTATCACTAATACTGCTTCGCCTTTCCAGCGGAACTGCAGCCTCTCTCTCTCCGTCTTTTTTTTTTTTTTCTGTGAGTCCAAGTAGGAGCGCTCCTGCGCATGACTGCCGTTGATTCTGATTTCGAGTGAATCCGGCTTAGCCTCATTTCGTTAACTGAGTGAATTATACAGGGTGTCGCAACTATCATGCACCAAGACTTTAAAAAAGAGCAGTTGCATTACTCGAAGAAAACCTGGTGCATATTGTTTCCAGTACGGTGGAGTAGCCGCCAGTAATTGTTTCGTTCCTGAAATTTAATTCGACAATTGCAATTATTTATCTAATTCGATAAATACTGTCATAATTATCAAAGTGTCAATGAGGAATTTGTAGGCACCCCTAAGTGACATCTAACTCACGAATCTCACGAAATATGAAAAATACCACATGACTGCGCTCCCGCCCGCATCATAAAGCAGCGCCCTTAAATAAGCTGATTGAAAGCAACTCCACTGCCTGTCGCAAACCCGAAGAGACAGCGCATCACCTTGATAATGGTACGGTAGGAGCACCAACAGCAGGTTTCGCGGCTTTGCAGCTATTCCTTCCTCTCTACGTCACGCTTATTATCCGTCTCTCAAGGCCGATTGATCACATTGATGACAAAAGCCCTTTGATAACGCGGCCGAACCGCCGCTCTGACCACGCACGAAACGCGAAACGCAATGTAATAGGTATAGCACGTTTCAAAATCCCGCACCGCATCAACAGAGTGCGCGCGCAGCTATATTTCGCGCCAGAAACTTGCTTTGGGCCAAGCACAAATTAAAGTGACGGTTTTAGTTTTCATGAAAGTGTATACGTGCTGCTAAAACATGTTCATGCCATAAAATAAAAGCGAAATAAACAGACCGGGAAGCGACCCACGTGTTGAGAAAAGGCAAAACCGATGCGTTCAAGAAAGTAAATAACCACTTCTATGTGAGCCGAATTGGCAACAAGGAAGCCTGCACAAAAAACAAACAAAAATACATCAGATTTCAGCGTTCCCTTATTATGTATGAATTCGTAAGCGCCGTTGAACACCAGCTGCTGCCGAGAGGACGTGTTCGAATAGGTCTTCTGCAGCTACGCAGTATTGAGTCCGCTTTATCACGTCTTCAGTGGCTTTCTTGATGACCAACGCTCGAATTCTACGGCAGACATCCGTTATCCAATTTTATTGAGCTAATCTGACGTCCATCTCGATCATGTAAGCACGATCTTTCACATAACCCTCCCCCCCTCCCCCCAAAAAAAAGAGAAAAAAAAAAGATGGACTGACGATGCCAGCTGACATGGGCACGTCAGCTGGCATCGGATCCGCAATATGGCCAACCCATTTATTTTTTACGTGCAGATACTTCTGTTCGGTGCGGCAACGAAGGCCAGTATATCGCAAGGATTTGCAGAGACATGCACTTTCTGGCCCCGCAATGCTATATGCATACTCCTAATGAATCTGAGTTTTTATGAAATCTGCAGTTCAGTGGCTGATGCCCTTCTGAAGCTGCAGAAGTCCATATCTGTTGCATCGTTAGAAGCCCCACAATGTTGTTGTGACCTTACAAATCATGTTCTTTCCGGAAAACTACTTCTTGAGCAATCAGCATATTTTGAAGATACTTTTCTAATGCTGTCAAGTAAAACCAGTTGCGAATGCTGGTTGGTACATCGCACTTCGACATTAAAGTGGTTAAAAACAGATGTACGGTATGGCATACTTGGCGCTGACATTTTCCTCTCTCGTAAATTTTGTTTTGTGCCGTTTTGATGTTTAGCTTTTACAATGACTTGCTGAAACTACAAGTGATAGCATTCATTGCACATGTGGCTGAAGCTGTCAAAAATGGTCCATTGATGGAAGCACTGTAGAGAATAATTTAAAGACAGATGCCAGCCTGCGCTATAGCGTGCTCTGGGGAAGTGCTATAGATATTTAATGGCATGTCCTACACATTCCTGTGCTTAGCTGTGTGAATGTGGCTCATTCCCATCAAGCAGCTGCAGGCCATACCTGCTGTGCACGCACATCTTTTCTTCAAAGGATGTTTGGGTTTGGAGCCAATAGCATTTTTCTTTTTAGTACATCTGAAATATATATGTTACTAGGCATTCACTAAACCACTTTCAATTAGATTAGTTAAATGTAAAAGGAAAGTAATTCTTGAACTGCTAAAAGCCACGGGTTTTCCTTCTTTCTAAAAAAAGCTTTTACAAAAATTCATGAAAATTGGCAAAGGTAAAATGTATTGTAGCTCAGCTTACAACTTGGTAATTACAGCAAAGAAGTGATTTAACATTTCTGTAAACTGTATCATTAAAGTTTTTGAAACCAGGACATCAAATGTACTAATAACTTTATTTGTTGTCACTGTTTATGCAAGTTTTGTAAAGGCCTTAGTATATTTTAAAGCCATGTTAAATTAAGGCTTTTTCTAGGCTTTAGGCACCCGTATATATAGCTTACAAAATATATTCTTGTAGCGGAGTAATGTTTTTTTTTCTTTTTTCTGCACAAAGCAGTCTTATCCTAGAAGCAGAATTTGGAAATGCCGCGTGCGGCGCACAATGAGTTTTCATGGGCAGCCTGACAGAGTGAAATATTTGGCATAGAGATGACGAGAAGATTATACATGTGCCCATTTTTTAAAGTGAAGCTTTGTTTTCCTCTTACTCCCACTTTTTGAAGTCTTGCACGATTGAGTACCAGATATTGTGCAAAGTAAGGTGGCCTGGGGCATCAGATGTGTGTTCCAACACACACACCGTTGTCATCATTTCATTGGTTTCATTCCAATCGTCTTCATTCCTTCGTTGCCATATGCCGTCATCATTTCGTCGTCATCAGGCAATCGTTATTCCATCTTCATGCTGTTTTTACCATTGCATCATTGTCACGCCGTTGTGGTCGTTCCATCATCGTCATCCCGTTCGCATCCCGCCCATCTTCGTCATACTATCATTCCTTCATCGTAATGTGTGTCATCTGCAGGTTATAGTGCCACAAGTTTGCGTTGAGCGAGGCTAGAAAATGCATCCATGTTGCTTGTGTCCTTTTTGCTTGGAAATGGCTACTAACGAAAAGCAGTGTTCCTCGCAAGCACCAATGAAAGCTTCACCTTAGCCTATGCCTACAGTGCATGAGACCCAAATATTTTTTTTCCCCTGGTGGAAGGTGTACATTGTCAGTAGAAAGTGCCATTCTATGGTCGTTCACGCCAGAGGCAAATGTCGGCGAGCTGCAAGACGAGATTGCAGAGTCCATGCAGGTATTTGAAAACCTTCGAAACGCTTGAACTTGAAAACCATGTGAAGGACTTGAAAGTCCTGGCATTTTTACAAATCCTTGAATATTTGAATTTTTGGTTTGCGAAGCAGTCTTCCCCAGCTAGCTACCACCAAGAGGGGAGGTTATATCTGCCTATAACAAAACATTTTCATCGTTACCATTGTCTGCCAGTTATTCGGATTCGGCGGGAGTAGTCAGAAATCTCAAATAATCGGGAGTCTGAAAAAACGCATTCACCAATAAAAAGAATTGGGCCTCCTTTCGCAAGTGCCGAAAAACCCAATGAATTGCCGTACGCACCTAATATGTGCACAAGTCGGCCTGCACTTTGGCTTGCGTCATGACGAAAGTAGTATATGCATCATGTAGGAAGGAAAAAAAACTGAGGAGAGGCCCTACCCCCTCCGCGCGCTGGGAGAATAGTGTAGAGGAAGCCGCGTGGTATTAGTCGCTGCAGCGGCTATATTGTAGGAGCACAATGGCGGTTTTGTTATGGTGGTGTGGGCGCATGCGTGTGCTGCCCCGTAGGCCTCCTACCGTGGCAAAGGCGTCGCGCGTGTAGGATTGCGTCGGTCTCCGCGTTTTGTTCCGCTGTGTTATCTAGACCGTGCTCTCCCGGCTGTTGTGGCCCGGTGACTGGAAGAAGTAAAAAGCGTGAAACGATCGCGCATTCAGCGCCGTACACAACGTACCACGCCACGGACGAAGGGCGATCTGAGAATATATTTCCCGTCTTCGGTGGATTCATGCTAATGTGTCATCACAGGCTGAAACCGCTGTGCTTCAGAATATGTGCGATAAGCGCCTTGCAGGTCAGTGACAGCCGTGTGTTCCTGCTCTTGACAGCGGAGGATGCACTTGTAGCACGTAAAACAGCTATGTGGAAGGATGGGAAAGAAGTGTGAGTAATGAAGGGACGAACTCTCCTTGCCGCAGTAATCTGTGTGCTCGAGGGGCGCAGGGAAGTGAAGGTTGGTGGATGCGGCGCAAGAGTGAACAAGACTTGACAGAAGAACGTACGCGTATACGCACACATCGAACTGCTGATGGTCACAGGAAGGCCTGGTCAACGCGCTAGCCGCACGCATACGCGCTTACTGTTCGGCACTGCGCGGAGGATACCACGGAAGCACCAGGGGAGAAATTGGCGCTCGTGACGCAATTCCCGTTTACCTGGGGGATATACGCCTCGTGCACCGCCTATAGAGGCGCCACTGAAAGCCACCTAGCGGACGCTTCCAAAAGTACGCTCGGGAGCAGCAGCAGAAGACAACTCCTTGCAGCAAGGATGGCTGAAGTTTGCGGCTGCGATTTCTCCTTTGTTCGGGTGCCAGGCTGCTGCTTCTGTGGTGACAGCTGTCGGGAAGATGCTGACCTCTGTGCGAGCGGGCATGAACACGATGTTACCGCTGTTTGGTACAGCATGGTCCACATACGTGCAAGGTGTGTCCCGCAGACACATGCCATGAACCCCATTTACATGACGTGGAGCTCATGTTCACTAGCCGATAAATTTTTTGGAGTGATGCGATCTCTCGATGTGTTTTTTTTTTATTCTACCCTCGCCGCAATGCTGCTTCTGTACTTGAATAATAAGGACCCGTCGTTAGTGCAGACTTATATCGAACAAATCCGCATGGTGCAATCTCTGCATATGCCGTTGTGATTTTTCTGCCGATGAATACATGTGACATCGCCGAATAAGTGCAGTCGAAGTCGCCTCAAGAAGAGTAATTGCCAATTTATTGATAGAAATGCGCACACTAGCCAACGAAGTCACCAAACACACGGGTTAATAAAAGCGCGTGTTAGTGCTGTACCGCCGATGCAATTCTGCTGCATACGCCGATGAACTACCGTTGCCGCTGCAGTTTGTGCAATTTTAAATTCCCCAAGAGAGCTGCTTGGAAACGTACAAAGCTAAAGACTGACTAACTTTTCAGTACTTTTTTATGTAGAGAGAGAGGTGTCACATGATATATTTAAAGGCAGAGCAGTGCCAGTCAAAGTATAATGAGCGTTGACGGCAAGGCCCGGTTTAGTCGTCTTCAGCGTAAGTGTAAGAAAGAATTCAGTTGAGTACAAAACTCACATGCAAGAAAGGACTACGTTGTGAAACAAACCACTCGGCATGTTAAGTTTGCTCAGGCAGCATCGAGGTGTGATGACTTCCCAAACGGGACGCGAGAAATGGAACAAAAATACCATATGCAGCAGCTATTAGCTATTCTCGCCCTGAACTACCTATTTTCTAAACACATTTACAAAAACTCAAACAATATCTAAGATGCCCTCGGGCGAAAAGAATAAAGCTGTTAAAGAAGCACTTCCTTGGTATCATTCCGATAAGACACAGCGTGATTTATACCCTTTACAAACAAGGCAGGGTGAAAACTTCGCAGCTCAAAAGAATCGACAAGAGTTATGCATGGAGCAACTAGCAACAGTTAAACATCTGCGAAGCCACGCATAAAATAGATGTAAAAACATGAAGTGCGCGACAGCTGGTGCGAGGATTTACCGCGCCACATGAAAACAACAATTTCTGTTCTTGCAAACTTCAGTAGCTTTAACATACAACGCAATGCGCTCGTGCAGTCGTGCTGCCTAGCTAGTGCAACGCGGTAAAGAAGCGGAAAACAATATAAGCGGCAAACAGCATTCCGAACTTTAGCGAAATGCCTTTAAACCTCATGCTGCACTGCAGACGAACTTCGTTGCTCACGCGTCTAACTATGATCGAGTTGAAAAAAAACATTGACGAGACAAAGGAAAGGATGAGAACAAGAAATTTCCCTTCGAAGCGACGATCCCTTTTTGCTACCGTTGCACCCGCTGATGAGGCTTTGCCTCTATGGCTTTGCCGGGAATGATTAGGACAGTATCGCCGGCACGTTTTCACCGGTATTTGAGCCCCCCACCCTGCAACAATTCTTCTTCGACATTCCCTGAAGCTTTGGCCACCCCACACGTGCGAATGGTGTTGCCTATCTTGCTCTGAAAACGTGAATAAGACAGAGAAGCACGATCAACGACACAACCAACTACGGCGCGCGCCAGGCTCCTCTCCCGCGTGTTCTGCGCAAGGCCGCCACCCTTGGCGCGTCCATCGGCGCGCACGGCGCGTATATATATCTGCGGAAAATAGTGCACGCAAGACCGACGCATGACGCGCTATGATGAAACATTAAGCAAGAATATTTATTAAAGCGCTTATTGTTAACAAAGGATAACTCTCGTACTGAGTGGAAATAGATGCAGCGAATGGAATACGCGCTCACTTATTGCGCATCGTTTAACTGATATATCTCGCAGATAGCGCGCTGTAATGCGAGACGCGTTCACAGGCGTAAAAATCGGCAGAGATTTACTCGCAGTGCGTAGAGCCTTGACATAAGCAAGAAAAAATATGGTATCAATGCAGCAGTCGCAAATACATGCGCGCGATGAGTGCAGCTGAACGCAAAGGCCAGCAGTTGCTTGTGGCGCGCGCCAATGATGATTATGATGGTGGTGGTGGTGGTGGTGGTGGTGATTTACTGGCATTGCCTTTGAAACAGGGCCGTGAGAAATAGTCACCTAGCCTGCTGGAGTTAATCAGGTATGCTATACATATATACATGTTATACATAGGTATACATAGGTATACATGCTTTTACGTTTTCACAAAAATAAGTCCGATGTCGAAAGAATACGAGTAACAGAAAGAATTGTAACACAGGCGCATTAGTACAGTTTCTAGAATCATAATCATCATCAGCCCATATTTATGTCCACTGCAGGACGAAGGCCTCTCCCTGCGATCTCCAATTAGCCCTGACCTGTGCCTATTGGTACCAACTTGCGCCTGCTAATTTCCTAATTTCATCACCCCACCTAGTCTTCTGTCGTCCTCGACTGCGCTTCCCTTCTCTTGGCACCCGTTCAGTAACTCTAACGGTCCACCGGTTATCTATCCTACGCATTACGTGGCCTTCCCAGCTCCATTTTTTTTTATGTCAATTAGAATATCAGCTATCCCCGTTTGTTCTCTGATCCACACGGCTCTCTTCCTGTCTCTTAACATTACGCCTAATATTTTTTTCGTTCATCGCTCTTTGCGCTGTCCTTAACGTGTTCTCGAACTTCTTTGTCAACCTCCAAGTTTCTGCCCCATATGTTAGCATCAGTAGAACGCATTGATTATACATCTTTCTTTTCAATGATAGCTAGTCAGGATCTGGGAATGTTTCCCGTATGCACACCAACCCGTTTTTATTCTTCTGTAAATTTCCTTCTCATGATCAGGGTCCCCTGTGAGTAATTAACCTAAGTAAACCTACTCCTTCGCAGACTCTAGAGGCTGACTGGCGATCCTGAACTCTTGTTTTCTTGCCAGACTATCGACCATCATCTTTGTCTTCTGCATATTAATCTTCAACCCTACTCTTATACTTTCTCTGTTAAGGTCCTCAATCATTTTTTGCAATTTGTCCACAGTGTTGCTGAGCAGGACAATATCATCTGCAAACCGAAGGTTGCCGAGATATTCGCTGTTGATCCTCACTCCTAAGCCTTACCAGTTTAATAGCCTGAATACTTCTTCCAAGCATGCAGTGAATGGCATTGAAGAGATTGTGTCTCCTTGCGTGGCCCCTTTCTCTATAGGTATCCTTCTACTTTTCTTGTGGAGAATCAAGGTAGCTGTGGAATCTCTGTAGATATTTTCCAATATATTTACGTAAGCCCCCTGTACTCGTTGATTACGTAATGCCTCCATGACTGTTGGTATCTCTACTGAATCAAGTGCCTTCACATAATTTATGAAATCCATGTAGAGAGGTTTCTCGATTACCTGATTGATGACATGGATGTGATCCATTGTAGATTATTCCTTCCTAAAGCTAGCCTGTTCTCTTGGTTGACTGAAGTCGCTCTTATTCAATTGGAAATTACCTTGGTGCGTGCTTTGCACAATGCTGAAAGTAAGCTAATAGACCTTTAACTTTTCCGATTCTTAAACGTCCCCTTTTTGTATATTAGTATAATGTTAGCATTTTTCACGTTCTCTGAAAACCTTGAAGTTGCGAGACATTTTGTATAAAGGACCGTAAGCTTTTCAAGCATGATATCTCCTCCATCTTTCATTAAATCGACTGTTATTTCATATTCTGCCGCCTTTGCCCGCTTCATGTCTTACAAGGCCCTTTTAACTTCATCGCTAGTTATAGAAGGATCCTCTGTATCCTGTTCATTACTACTTCGAATGGAGGTAGCGTGGCTGCTCTGGGTACTGTAGAGGTCAGTTTAGAATTCTTCCGTTGCTTTTACTATATCTTCGAAATTGCTGATGATATTACCCTGCTTATCTTTCATTGCATACATCTTGGCTTGTTGTATGCAAAGTTTTCCTCTCGCTGATATCATGCGGCGTCCATTTTTTACTGCTTCCTAAGTCTTTCTCGCGTTATAATTTCGAATATTCCTTACATTCTCCTTGTTGATGAGTTCTGAGAGTTCCGCGATGTATACACCTCCTTAATCTTTTTTTTTTTCTAACTACCTTGTACCGCTACCTATGCCTGTAACGGATCCGGTCGTATCAATCTTTTTCCTCTTTTTTTTTTCTACCAGTACTACTTTTTTCCCGCCAATCAACTTCGATCGCAGCGCCGCCGCAGTAATTTTCGTTGCTGTGCTACACTGACCTATAGCTTGCGCCTCAAGCGAATGCATGTGCCACGTCCCCTGACCACATTCTAATACACGCTAGCAGCTAGCCACTCCGCCGTCGTAGACAAGTGCGATTCACACTGTGCGAACGATTATGTTTGCCCATGCCGGGGCCGCGCTCCAAGGCGGATGGGAAGTCTTCCGCGGTATTGTTCCTCAATATGTGTAGACGAACGCGCGGTTGGTCGGGGCACGCCGAAGCTCCGAATTGAGAAAGAAGTATCGCAGACATATGGGCCAATCTTAGCAACTGATACATCAAAGACAGCGAAGCTGTGTAATCGAGTTCTCACATCTATCGTCGGTATAGTACTGGGGGTCTGTTAGCTCGGTGTTCTTAAAGGGATACGGACACGAAAGTTGGCGGTTGGTTTTTTGTGTCAGAACAAAAGTTAAACTATTGAAAATGACGAATACAACAAGCTGCTTAAAAAAAATGAATGAAAAACATCATTCTTTTTTGCGTTTTTCTGTCCTCCAAGCGGCTGCCGGCAGAAGTTGAAATTTGCAGGTTTCGGTCCCTAGCGTTTGTTTATCGCCGTCGGCCATCTTCGCACGTGGTCTTCGCACGTAAGGCTACTTTCATGTTTCATTCGGAATTTAAGCTTCTTGTGTGACCTCATATTTCCCTATCTTCTGTGGCAGACAGCAGTAGATCACTGAACGAGAAATGTAATCTTGGCAGAAAACTCTGGGTACTTATTGAAGAGGAACTGCCACCATGCGTCCAGGTAGCCAGTGTAGTGCCCTCATAGCGTAGGCAACTCTTTCCTGATCTTATGGACAGTACAGCTTGGCAGAACGACCCGGTTACCTTGACCAAGTCACCTGTACACTCACCAAACAAACTGCCGGTAGGCAGTGTATCGGTATTGGCTGAAAAAAAAAACCCACACATAATAAAATAGATTGACGAATGCACTGCGTGTCTTTCTATTACATACCATGCACTGTTTGTTTGGTTGTGTCTAACAAATAAAACAAGCCCTCGATTCATTCCATTTGTCTCGTTCATGTCATGCACCAGTAACACTCAATATATGCAGCGGTAACTGGGCTTCAGGTTTTTTTCTGGCCTCATTGCTGGATAAAAAGTGCCGATTACTTATTGTACTTCCTCATTCAAGGTGCGTTGTCCGAGATGGTATGGGTAGTAATGCTTCAGCTTGAGATTCTCCAGGTCGAGTATATGCCTGGTGAGGCGATACACTTCAACAACGAAATCACTGAACACTTCACTTTCACCTGGGACGATGTCTCTTTCCGCCCCCGCACCCCAAACTAAACACGCTGCAGGCGCTAACGCTACGCTTTTTACAGACACATACCTGTCCAGCAGTGATCTGCTGTGGGATCAAATGGTTTTTTTTTTTTTTTTTTGCGCGCGCGAACACAACGCCTCCGAAACTTGTGAGCTAATACAAGCTTCGCTTGAAAAACCTGATTGTCATTGCTAAACGGATTCAAGTGTCGAAGTCCACGGTCAGGCTTTCGGTGCGCAGGGAAATTCGACGTCATCCCCCAGTCACAGACGTACATCCTTCCATCGGACCTGCGCGACCCGACTGGCTGTGTCGTTCAGTGGATCATGTCACCCTTAATGTGACGCGAGTGCTTGTATTCCCAACCCCCCCCCCCCCCCCACACACACACTATTATTTCCCCATCATCTTTCTATCCAATTTCCTCCTTTTTCACAGTGCTGACCAATGTTCAGGGGTCAGCCGCGCGCTGTAGACAGTTACGGTGCAGTCAGCAAGCTTTCCTCTTCGACATTCCAACTCTCTCACTCCTATTTACCGATAATTAGACGTGCTGCGCTCTTCTGTATGAGGGGCATCACTGAGATGGAGACTAACAAACAGCCACAGAATAATTTAAAGAAACACATTAAAGGCTTTTGTTGCGGTAGCAAGGGTCAGCATCAAAGCACATCAGCTGATACGAGCGTGCAGCCGTTATACAAGCGGAATGCAGTGACTTGGTCAGGCTGAAGATGATTTTATTGAACATGGTTATAAGCAAGGGATAAAAAAGCAATATAAAGATTGTGAAGAGTATAAATCGGAACTCGTCCGAAGCAACGCTGCTTTGTCGTCATTAGTTACGTCATTAGCACTAGTCGCCATTATGCCGTACAATATTTTGCGCACCTGCACGCACGCCTCATGTTTTGTATGAGCAGCTGTCGAAGATTTCGTGTTTGTTGATTCGCTTGGATATTTTCATTCTCCTGGCTTATGGCAGTGTCAACAAGAAATCAGAGTCAATTATCGTCAAGTAATGCCCAATCCTAGTTTCAAATAATGCTGGGTAATCCCACTTAATTAGGCCGCGGCATCGCATGTGCACGTACGCTGGTACGAATCTGCACGGGATGAGGCGAACCACTACTCGTACGAAGGAAATGTGGCAGATTCATATGTACATAGGCCAAGCTGTGTCTGTTTCGGTGCGATTGCCTTGCAGCAACGTCGGGATTTTACATTTTGCAAACCGACTCAACGTTTTTTCAACAGACGCCAAGGGCGAACAGCCAATCAGGAGTCCAATGGAACAAGCATTCAGAAGCCCATTTGGTATACAAACGATTGAGTTAAAAAAATAACAACTTTTATTAAAACTTCTCTAGGTTTGCTCTCACCATGTGACCTTAGTTGCAGCCGCACATATCGCCTTGTCGGAAGGCCGTGGAAGCGGCAGATGAATATGAGTGATAAGATATTAAAAGCAGCCGTGTTTATCTGCTTTCACCAGTCACGCGCATTGTGAACTTATCCCATAGGTCGCAAATAATTTTCCCTCTCTCTCTATCGCAAGCGGTGATTGAAAATAAGTTTCAAGAGGAATGGCAAAGGGCGATCCAGGATGTCAAGGCACAGCCTGCGACTCGGCGTGCTGAAAAATGAAAATGAGAAGAAGAAAACGACGATCAGGATAATAGGTACTGAAAAATGAAACGGGATGGCTCACAAACAATCGTCGCGTGCAGTCCACAACACGAAATCACACTTTGCCTCAAACTCATCTCCGGTCACATTTGTCGCCTACGATGCTAAATACGCATGCACTCGCACGGCACACTGCATCAGGAAGCGCAACCAGCGCAACTGCTCGAGACACAATCGAAGCACGATAGTGTGCCAACCGCAGACTAGGCGGCTCTTCGGCACACATAACGACAGGCGCTCCCGTGTTTTAGACGGTGGAGAATGTTCTGTTTTTTGTGAATGCGCGAATTGGCTTACGAACAGGGTTCTACTCAAATTGAGGACGACGCAATGAGCTATGGAAAGAAGAATGATAGGTGTAACGTTAAGGGATAAGAAAAGAGCAGATTGGGTGAGGGAACAAACGCGAGTTAATGACATCTTAGTTGAAATCAAGAAAACGAAATGGGCATGGGCAGGACATGTAATGAGGAGGGAAGATAACCGATGGTCGTTAAGGGTTAAGGACTGGATTCCAAGGAAAGGGAAGCGTAGCAGGGGGCGGCAGAAAGTTAGGTGGGCGGACGAGATTAAGAAGTTTGCAGGGACGGCATGGCCACAATTGGTACATGACCGGGGTTGTTGGAGAAGTATGGGAGAGGCCTTTGCCCTGCAGTAGGCGTAACCAGGCTGATGATGGTGATGATGATGAATTGGGCTCATTGTGGAGCAGACTCCAAATCGATCGTTCGGCGAAGGTGCAACACAAAGAATGACTTGACGAAATGAAAATGAGAAGAAGAAAACGACGATCAGGATGTTTCCAATACGTCGGCTACCTCCAGGTATCGGCGAATGTGAGTCCAGCAATCGTAGTCCAATTCGTCCAGCTGCATGCCACCGTCGTGCCGAACATTGCACTCGACCCGTGTTTTGACGACGCCGGTCAAGCGCATGTACTCGTGAACGTCAGCAAGGCCCAGACACCGCAGCACGCCTTTGACCACGACCGCAGCTTCGACCTCTCCTCCTAGCGACGCCCTGGCTCGAACGTTGTCGACGAGTACCGGGTGCTCCGAGAGGAGCTCGAAGGGCCGCGCGCAGTAGGGGTCGCGGTCTCCCAACACGAATCTGGTCGCTCGTTGGACGAGACTGCGGTTACGTAGCACGATGTCTTGGGCAGCGAACATCTCGGCGTCGGCCGGTGCGCAAGCGTGGATTTCCAGGCGAAGCAGGTTGTACTCCTGGGCCAGCCGTGGCATTAGACACCTCAGGAAGGCCGCGCAGAAGTTTTCGTTGAAGCACCTCAGAGAGAGCTCGTAAAGACGGGGATTCGTAGCGGCACGGGCCAGCACCGGGTAGACGTCATCGCGCAACTGCACCGTCGACTCCAGCGTGATCTTGGTGATGCCGAGGTTCGAAGACAAGGCTTCGCACAAGGCAGACATAGAACGATCTAGGGGAGTCTCGTCGGGAAAGCGGGCGTGAAAGTAGTCGGCGTGAAATTGGTCGACCCGGGCACTGAGCTCAATTGCTTTCAACGCGGACGCGCTTCTTATGTAAGCGGACAACGACGCATAAATGCCGCTGTGGAAGAAGTCGAGAAATACAGTAAGCGATGTGACGTGGTTGCAAGTAGCCAGGACATCCAAGGCGCTTAGAAGGTTAGTCGTGTGTGGAAGGTATCCGTAACTGAGAATGACGGCCGTCACTTCGCGACAGTCCGAAAGCGTTGGAAGATCTCGAGGCCCAACGCGATGGTCCTCGATGCAAACCCTGTGGGTGAGTCCGCACTCCCGTATCGTGCCACAGACTTCGCGCAGGCCACCGTCGTGGGGAAGACTGTGCAAGGTCAATTTCTGGATGGAGCAGTTGAGCGCGAGTGCTCGAAGTAAGACGCAGCAGTCTTCGCTTGTGGACCACGAAATGTCGAGGGCCAACTCCTCCAGAGTGGTGTTTTCCTCCAACGCCGAGGCCCAAGCGCGAACGTTGACCGCGTGCGCGCGTTGAGGTGGGTACGGAATAATCAGTCCATCGTCGAACCCCTTGAATCGCAGGCTTAACGTGCGGATACTGCGGCTCTCGGCAATCACTCTGGTGAAAAGCGGGCATCCTCGGCTACCGGCGTGAAACTGCACCGCCAACTCTCGCAGCGTCGTCATTGCGGAGATGGCCTGCACGAGGATCTGACACCCCGGTGCGATATCGAAGTAGACCGCTCTCAGAGTAAGTTTACGAAGCGTCGCGTCTTTCTTGGTTAGATACTGCGCAAACTGCTGTGACGGTCGGTTCCGGGGGCCGCACGTAAAGACACCGGCTCCGACGACGAGCTCAGTGATCGTGCTGTTCTCAATGAGCGCGTCGATGAGCTTCCCGGCCGTGGCGCGGTTCATTCTCGTTGCAGACACGTCCAACGATGTCAGCGCGGCACCGTCTCGCGTGAGCAGGCGATTGGGGATCGTCATTCTCGCACCGGAATGCTCGCAGACATGGTGGAACACGAATTCGTCAGTGTAGGGCAAGGAGCAGAATATGTCAGAGAACGGCTTGTGGATTTCCAGGTGGTCGCTCGCGATTCTGATCACTCTGAGCCTTCTCAGACTCGACGAAGACGCCAGGACTCCGGCCAGCGGACCTCTGTTTGCCACTGAGTAGTTCAGCTCCGCAGACACAATGCACCGGTGCTCTGCGATCAGGCGGCACAGGAGGGCCATCGCCGCCCGCTCGGTGTGGCTCGGTAGTTGGCGGCGAATGCTCGGCACAATCGCGACGCTCACTTCTCCGAGCTCGTCTCTCTGGTCTTCGCTGAGCTGAAGGCCCACGTGCCACAATACTTCGTTGCAGGCTGTCAGGTGTCGCAGCAGTTGACAGACATGGTTCTGGCCTCGCGTGCAGTTCAGACGAAGCAGCTCGGCAGATGTTAACTCGCCCTCCATGGGGAATCCGCGTTCCAGGCAGAGCTGTCGAAGTGATCGCCACGGTGCCGACGTGGCCACTGCGGGCACCGTCTCTCGTGGGGGCAGGTGTCTGTGATGGTCACTCAAGCGCCAGCTGCTTTTCACACACCCGTTGTGCGTAGCCTAATCTTCAGCCAATCATAAGACGCATAGGTAACAAGACCTTTAGTACATTGACAATGTCAGAGGGGGAGGGGGCTTGGAGGTCGAGAGGTAAGTAACGAAATTGATAGCGTATATCGTTTTCGTGGTTGGTTTTCACGGTGGCGAAATTTTTAGCATGGCGTTGAGATATTGACTCGAAAATATGCGTTCTGCGCATAACTGTGGCAATCGGATGAAAAAAAAAGAAAAATAAAGAGAGACAAAGGAAAGTTGTAGTTTCTTCTGAAAGGTGAGACATCGATAACGCTACAGCTCTCTTTAAGATGCGACCTAAGCAACGTGCGTACACGTGGGTAAAGTTGCCGCCATTGCAATTTAAGCGTGCGCTGGGTGCTCTGCATTGTGAGGGATTCTATAAAAAGATTATTACGTCACATCTTAAAGCAAAGGTAAGCGGACTACGACACCCTTCAACTTCATTGTGAACAAGGCTTCCCGTGTGGGAGCCAAAACGTCTTACTTTCATAAACTATCGTTGGTCGATGTCAGTCTCTAATCGTTGTCCTGTGTGTTTCCGACCAGACGGGCATCCGTCCCATTCTCGATTTCAAGCGGACACATATACCTAGCACCGAGCACGACAATGTGGCCGTGGGGCTAAACAACCGACTGCGTACGCGTATATAATAAAGTCTACCGGGAACAGCCGATAGCCAGAGAAACCTTAGATAGAGTCACGGTCATAGAGTGTGATACACGCACTACGAGAGGGAACTGTGGCACTAGTGTCTACGAAAACTGTAAGCAGGGCCATTCAACCAGTATGGGAATGATGGGCAGTATATGGATTTGCCTATATACTTCGTCCTTTTGGCTTCAAACAGCTTCGTTGCAATGTGATAATTTTTATGTGCTCGTTTATAAATAATTATAACTATAATAAATCTGTCCGACGGCAGAATTAGAAGTCGGGACCCTTAGCACAGAAGCCCTATATTAAAAATATCGCGCCACGGACGCATGATCGAGAAAGAGTCTTATTGCGTTCTACATGAAAAATATGCATAGATTGCTTAGATATTCCAATTTAGACCTGAAGATAAAGCGTTATAAACGAAGCCGCAAGAATGCCTGAATCCACAAGCACGAAGAACAGGCACATCCATGTACTACCCATCATTCTCATGGTGGCGGAACGATCGCAGCGCCAGAGTGCCTCTAGCAATTGTTGTAGGAAACGTACCAGTGTTCATGTGCTTGGGGGAGTTTGGTTTAGGAGTATACATATATAGAAACTTAAGTGCGTGTCTTCGTGCATTCAGCATATGATGCGTAAACGCATCATATGCTGAATGCATCATATATATATATATATATATATATATATATATATATATATATATATATATATATATATATATATATATATATATATATATATATATATATATATATATATATATATATATATATATATATATATATATATATATATATGATATATATATATGATGCGTGATATATATATATATATATATATATATATATACAGGGTGTCCCAGCTAACTTGGACCAAGATTGTGAAAAAAACCTATGCGTTCTTCAGTACAGAAATCGCATGGATGTTGTTAGCGTTTATCTGAACTTACAGTACCATTTTGTTGCTCAGCTTTTTTTGAATAATTAGCCGAGATAAATGAATTAACTTTTTAAATATAGCTTGAAACGTACTGGCGTCAATAGGAAAGTTGTGAAGCTCCACAAACATTGCCCAACCCAGGCACTTTCAACGAGATTAACTTAGCGTGGCCGTTTTTATTCGGGAAAAACGAACGCCCGCGGAGTTTAAAAAATACCACGTGACAGCGTGCTCTGTGCGCCCGAATGCGCCATGATTACAGCGCTCCCTCAACCGTGCTTTGTAAAAAACATCGCTCGCTTCGCGAGTTTCGTGCTGCCCACGACACAGCTTCGCGTTGTGCTTGGTTCTGAGATAAACGCCAGTGTTCGGGCGGCAGTTGAAATACGGCGCGGCTCCCGTTTCTGCGGCGATAATTGCACTCTCACGCTAGCAGAATGCATGCGGAGAAAAAATTACAAGCTCATGAGTTCGAATTTAGGAGCAAGACCTCAACAAGCAAACACGCATTATAACAAGCTTGATAACGTCGTGTGAATTACGCTGGTTGTCACAAAAAGAATAAAAATTGTAAACTGACACTGAAGGTTGCTTTTCAGCTTCCTGTCCATTCCCTGTCGGCCGAGAATTCATAATTTCATATTACTTACGTGCCTTTTCCACGTCTTGCAAACGTTTCATACAGATGGCTCTTTTCATGGATAACGGTTATAGAGATTAATTCGCTGTGATGTCTGTCTAAAGAATGTCGTCCTCTGCCTTAATGCAGTATTGGCACCTTTTCAGCACGTCCGATATGGCTTTTTTGATGGCGCAACACGGTATCTCGCTGCAGGCCTCAGCAATCTCTGCCTTTAGCGCTTCTGGTCACAGTTGTATGTTTGCGGTACACTCGGTTTTTCACATGTCTCCACAAAAAGAAGGCAAGAGTTGTGAAGTCCGGTGACCTTGCAGGCCATGCCACTGGTCCATGCCGCCCGACCCACTGGCGTTTGAAGGCTTCGTCAAGCCAGGCTCGGGCAAGGCTGCTGCTGTGAGCTGGTGCACCGTCGTGCTGATACCAAGTTCGCTTTAAAAACGCAAGGGGAAGATCCCAGCGAAAATATTCGACTGGGCCTTCCAAGATGTAGTTCACGTACCGCTGAGCAGTGAGCATGGGGTCAAAAAATATGGGGCCAATTATTCTTCCGTCAAAGATACCGCACCGAATACTGAATGACTATTGGTACTTGTGTCTGGCCTGCGCCACCCAATGCGGGTTCGTATCGCTCCAGTAATGCGCATTATGGATGTTGAGAATTTCTGGAGAAGGTTGCCTCATCTGTCCAGAGCACTTTGTCAACAAAATCCGGTATTTCGTCACTGTTCACAAGAATCCAATTTGAGAAATCAAGCCGCCATTGAAAGTCTCTTTCTTGCAGTTTTTGATGCAGTTGGAGGTGATACGGATGCATTTCAGCCTTCCTAAAAACTCTTGACACTGAAGACTTTGAAATCCCGACCTCACCACTCACATCACGCAAGCTGGAATGAGGGTTTGCAGTCATGAAAGCCAAAATGTCTCCTTTAGACTCTTCGCTGATGGTCCCCTTTCTGTGCCGCGTCTTGAAGCTACCTGTTTCTTTCAGCGTCAAGTAACTCCTCATAATTGTGTTCGCGCTAGGTCTTCCCCCACATTGCCGATTTCGGTATATCTTGGCAGCTTTCCTGTTGTCGCTCCCTGCCGCTCCAAAGGCTAAATGTTCGCCTTCTGCTCGCTTGAGTAACGGCATGCTTTAGGCACTGCAAACAAATTCTTCGAAACGGTTGCGCGGCACGACAGTAATAGACAGTCGAGCTCACATGCATCAAGCCGCTGGCACAGCTTGGAAGTGGCGTTGTAACAAATGCTCTCTCTCGCACAGGTTCCAGATGTATGATGCATGTTTTGTGTGTATTTTTTCTATTCCGCATCGACTTGAACGCTGGAAAAAATTGCTCTTCTCGTAATATCGGAATAAACGGCTGATGACGGCGCGTTCTGCGGCGACAGGCACGAGCGACTGCTGACGAATCGCCTTTTCGGAGCACCGTTGGCACCGTCGCCAGCCCCTGCCTGTAATGTCAGAGCCGAGCAAACGTTGAAGCCTTTTCTCGTAAGTGAAGGGAAGGCGCGGCGCTGGCGATGTTTTTACAAATCACTCATGAGAGCGCTGTAATCGCGGCGCATTCGAGCGCACGGAGCACGCTGTCACGTGGTATTTTTTAAACTCCGCGGGCGTTCGTTTCTCCCGAATAAAAACGGCCACGCTAAGTCTGTCTCGTTGGAAGCACCTTGGTTGGGCAATATTTGTGAAGCTCTACAACTTTCCTATTGACGCCTGAACGTTTCAAGCTATATTTAAAAAGTTAATTCATTTATCTCGGCTAATTACTAAAATAAAAGACAAGCAAAAATATGGTACTGTAAGTTTAGATGAACGCTAACAACATCCACGCAATTTCTCTGGGACACCCTGTATATATATATATTATATATATATATGCAGCAGTGGCGTAGCCACAAATTTCGTTAGGGGGGAGGGGGGTGCTCACGTTGCGGCTCGGCCTCCTCCTTATAGAATTTGTCAAGGAATCAAATACATGAATGATAACTGCATTGCCACTGCCAAAGCTGCTGCAAACGAATTCTTGAACGCTACGCGCCGTCAAGACAAGTAAAACATGTCTTTTTTTCATAAAAGAATGCACTAGTGCCTCAAAATGTGTGCTCGAAATAACTTATATGAATGCTTCCATGTTTTCTGTCTATTTAATACGTAAAGAAAATATCACACGAACTTTAGAACTATGTCAGTTTGAAACCAGCAAAGCAGTGCGTGCCGCTGATATGAAAAATGTGAAGTCCATGAAATGAACAAGTTGAGGACAAATATTTTAATGAAACTTTGTTAACCTCTCTGCCTTTCTCTCATTTGCATCTCTCTCTCTTTCTCATTCAGGAACCTTGTTTACATTTTTGTACATATGCAACGACCAAGGAAAAATCTCAATGACGCTGTCCTTTGTTAGAATGTATTGCGCAGGAGCAGCTGTCATTGGTAGTGTATTGTGAGCAATTGCACCAAAATTATAATCGCAACAGAGGGCACATATAAAAAGCAGGAGTTCTGCAAAATATGCGAGGGCGAGTGAAATGAATGTGAGCCAGTGACAATATATGACTAACGGCGTACTTTATTTAAAAGTAGTATCCATGAGCATTTAGACATTTGTCCTACTGACTAACGAATCGCGTGATTCTCGTCTCATAAAGTCCCTTGGGTTGCTGCTTCAAAAAGTCTGTATCTGACCCTTTCACAGCATCGACCGACACGAATCTGGTTCCCTTGAGCAGTTTTTCTTTTAATGCTCCAAAATGTGGAAGTCAAAAGGCGACAGGTCTGGGCTGTACGGCGGATGTTGCAGCGTTTCCCACTTGAACTTTGCCAGTTTTCTGTTAACCACATCAGCGACATGGGAACGCGCATTGTCGTGGAGCAAGATGACCCCATTCGTCAAATTTCCATGTTGTTTGTTCTTGATTGCGACACGCAGCCGATCCGACGTTTTAGAATATCGGAACCGATTGATAGACTCTCCAAGTTTAGCAAATTCGATCAATCATAGCCGCTGACAACCGAAAAAAAAAGTCAGCACCTTTCAGGCGGAAATGACAGCCTTTGCTTTCCTTGGGGTTGGTGAGTTCAGACGTTTCCACTGTAAGCTTTGCCGTCGTGTTCAGGTTCGTAGTAGTGGCACAATGATTCGTCCCCGGTCACAATTGCAGACAAAAAGTCGTCATCCTCATTGTGATGCCGGATTAGATGAGTGAAGGCAGCGCCGAACCTCTCCGTCTTCTGGCAGTGGTTCAAAACCTTGGGCATCCATTGTGCGCACAAGAGCCGATAACCGAGGTGTTCATGAATTATTGTGTGACCCGAACCGTGACTGATGTTCACACGCCCTGCCAATTCATCGACGCTTATCCTCCGTTCTTGTCTAATGAGCCTTTGCAATTGCGTTGGGGTGATTGCACGGTGGCTTAGGCCAGGTCTTGCATCGTCTTTGCAACGTTCACGTTCTTTGAACCGTTTTCTCCAACGTTTCACAGAGGCCAATGAAATGCAATGTTCAACATACACGGCAGCCATACGGCGACTAATTTCTTTTGGGGAAACATATTCAGCTGTCAAAAGCCTCACGACACAACGCTGTTAAACTTTTGGAGTGCCCATTATGCCACGAAATCAAGCTCAACCCAGTGTGCGACAGCATTAACGAACTTTTATCCTCACACCTGCGTGTCACTTTTGTAAATGAGAGATGACTGTGCCACGCACATGCCTCGCACATAATGAACCGAACCATTATTGCGCGGGGTTGGTTGATTCACTTTCATTTGACTCGCCCTCGTGCACTAGAAATGTGAAGATACAATGGAATGTAGCAATGCGAAGATACAGCTTGATAATGGGCAAAAAAGTGCCAGTGGAAACAAAGTTGATTGCAGGCATACACAAAACCTTGCAACAAGATATTTAAATATACGTATAAGCCTCCACTAAATCTACGTATCTAAGAAAAAGTTACTGTATATGATGCGTCAAACGAGGCAAGTAAACATGTTGCGCAACCACAGATTCACAGATCACAGACCCCTTGCCTCCTCCACTCCCCCTGATGTATAGCGCGCGACAGGAGGCGGCGCGCTTCCTCTCCGCTTTTCTCCTTTGCGCACAAGACTTACCCCCGTATTCAGAAATGCAACTTGAGTCGAAGCCCATGCTTGACTTGATTTAGATGACGCCTGGCGTTAACGTGCATAAAGACGCTCACTGCGTTTCCTTCGGCGCATGCTGCAGCATGCTGCGCGCGTTCACTATGTTATCGCATAGGACTTTATACGTAACGTAAGGGCGACGGCGACGGCAGGAATGCGCCTGGAGTGTCCATATAATTGCTATCGCAATAATATACTAAGAGTATCCAGCAACTTAAACGTCCCATAGCCCATTACTTTCCGCAAAAGAAGAAGTAACAAAATTGAACTTTCACCATGCAACAATTTGCTGCGCCGCAGCAATGTCTTTTTTTCTTTTGTGGGGCGGGGGCACGGACATGAAAAAAAAAAAAAAAGACGCAAGGAAAGCATGTTGGCCATAATCAAATGCCTATTTTGGGCACCTAATGTGGCTACCGAAGGAATATCGAAGTAAACGTGAGCCGCTTAGTCTACAGATAACCATAGGCATACTGCTCGGTATTCTACACCTGCGAGACAAAATTTTCCTGAGATGTTGCGCTCAAGCGAACGCGGTGCAATCCATGGGGTCCCCGCAGTGATGGCGGCGAGCGACCATGCATTATTTCTTTTTCTCGTATGCTAGCCAGAAAACATCTAAAACTATGCCAGGCGAAAATCCACTCGGCTGCAGAGAAAAACGAACGCGCATCGAAGTGCGCAGCGCGGTGGTCGGGGCAACACGAGGAAAACGCATGCGCTCTGGCTGGTTCCGGCAGCCCGCGGGTCGCGAGAACAAAAAAAACTTGAAGAGGCTCAATGTGTCCTCGCGAATAAAAGTAAAAGCAGAATAATAGATAAGAGCGTAGTTACCTTTGGTGGCTTTAGCGTCTTGGCATGGATGCTTTGGCACAGGTGGAAAAAGGAATGTTGATATTCTTTTCTGCGACATAACGGCACAATTGAACCACCACAACGCTTGGTCTCATCGGGCCTCGCTGCGTGCTTTGTCAACTTGTCTGACAGTGTGTTGATTTGGCTTGTCTCGTTGTATGATTCGATGTACGACTTTAGTAAAGTCAATGCACCTTTCGCGTCAAATATTTTAACAACATTAAACCCACAACGTTCCAGAGTTGAAAATATAAAGCACGACTTTGGAAATGTCAATGCGCCTTTCGCATCTAAAGTTTATGAGAACTTTATACCCATAAAGTTTCTAGACAAAATGCAGCATGATTTCCGGCGCCGTGGGTTGTTTTGGCCGGCGGCGCATGACAGCACGAAACAATTTCTGGGGGTGGGGAAGGGGGGGACTTAAGCCCCATAAGCCCCCCCCCTCCCCTATGGCTACGCCCCTGATATGCACGCCTTTACATTGGTGTTAAGTGGCGCACTGTTTTGGCACTGTTACATTAGGTAAGGGAAGTCCGGCGGCCATCGTCCTTGCAATTCGAATAAGGTTACGTGTAATCATGGCAATTTGGTCTTTGGGTGCAGAGCAGTTTTCGACAACAAGTTGCGTACGTGTTGATGTCGTATTTTGTTAATATTTCTCGAAGCCCGTGACTATGTTCTTAGCATAACTTGCACTGTGAGATAATTTTAGCTTGAGTCCATGTGACTTCATAATTTGATTACCCTAGCGCGAGCCTAAAAATATGTTTAAAACGATAAAATTTGCTGTCTGTTTGCATAACAGTAGCAAAAGTTGATCCATAAATACATCATATTACCAAGTGAACTACCGCACTTTGCACAAGATGTAGAAAATCCTACAGGGAAAACTTTATCCGATTTAGGAGAAAACTGGCTTCGAGGGTTGGCAACACTCTTGTCAAGTTTCCGAAAGCTAGATAACACGACTTTCAACCCTACACTGCTAAATAATTTACAATCTTAAAAGTAAAATAAGGGCCTTAATTGGTTTATATCTTGCACGTTCACCGCAAAAAATGGGTGTAAGGGTGCGAGTTATAGATTGATTTGTACCCTCATTCGCTTTTAATGCTGTGGTTTATGTAACAGTGTTGGCTCGTTGAAAGAAAGAGCTCATGAAGCCACCAGCGATCTCGGCTCGGCCTGGAATGTTGCACTCGCCGCAGAGAACCTGAAAGTACGGCGCGCGAGTGCCGAAACTGTAAGCGCCAGCACTGCAGTCGTTATTTGGTCGAAAGCGGGATCACGTGACATCGCTTCGCTGCGGCGAGATCGCTCGTGGTGGTTTTAGCGAGTGATTTAGGACGTTTATTTTGATACACGTTCCATGTGTGGTTGTTGGTTGAGTGGCATCGGTGAAGCTCATCAAGGGAAATTTTCCCGCGACGAACTGGACAAACCACCTGTTTTGCGGCTTGGCAGTGTCAAGGTTAAGATCACCGACGGCGATGACCGGTATGGTGTGGTCGTTTGCCAGTGCCGCGAAGTGCGTTCGCATGAAACACTCGATGTCCGATCTGAACGTGTTAGGGGAGATGTACAGTGTTGGTCAAAAGTTCCTAAGCAGCAGCGACCGTGCCCGGAGCAGCCACGCTCCGTTTTCGCGGCGCTGCCGTCGACGGTGGTCGCAGACGCTCGCTGGTTGCGGGGATAAAAGAAAGCGAGAAGGAACATCGGCTCCCGCTTTATCGCGGTCGTATGCTCAGTAATCATAAAGTGGCCCGTCAGCTAGTGTGACGTTCAGCTGCACTTTTACCTTTCGTGCTCCAGCCATCAGCCGCGCGAATGAGCTGCGGACAAGAGCTGCCGGCAACGTGATGCCGCGATGCTCCGTAACCTACTGTTTGGCAGCGCGAAGCTTAACCGCATGACCGGGGTGTTCTGGCTAGATAAAGTCTCGGGTTTAAAAGGCGATATCACTTGTAATGGGAACCAACTTCAGCGTTTTCCCAGCCACATACCAAAGATGTTGAAGTCGATATCGCTGCATGTTTTGAAGTAGCTCTCCGATATTTTGAGCTAAAAACATTTAATGCATAAAAGCCAACCTCAAGACGTGAGCTGGGCGAAGCGACACAAGCGACGCGAAAAAGCTTTGGAGCGCTCCGTCGAAGCGTTCCTGGCGAAGCGCCACATCATTACATTGCAAAGGTGCATGCAGAACAGCTCACTTGTTCGTGCCGCACCACAGCACAGCGAAAACGATACTCCTTCTCGCTCTCTTTTAGCTCCGCAACTAGCGAGCGTATGCGAGCGCCGTTGATGGCAGCGCCATGCAGCCGATAGCGGAGCGTGGCTGCTGCGGGCACGGTCGCTGCGGCTCCGGAACTTTTAACCAAGAGTGCACATGCATTGTAAATAGTGTAAGTAAAGCCATTGATGATCCCAGTTTTCGACATGTTGTTCTTTATGATGCATTATTTTGCTTGCTTAGGGGGGTATGAGCCATTTCTGATGATGATAGTTGTTGCTCGCACTTCTCTATTTGCCGACGCGATTGTGCCGTTGGGGGGTAGCGGCAAAAAGCTTCGCTGTAAAAGACCGGCCTCGATTGCTGGGCTCGTGAACTAACGGTTGCTATACGGCCCTTCTTCGAGGAACGTGCTTCATGCAAGAAAAAAAAAACATAAATGTGGACTTTGCTAAATAATTGCTGTAGCTTTTATCTATCGCTGGTTAGGCGTCTTTCACTTCAAGAAAACTTCAGACACGCGAATAACCGTGCAAGGCTACGCGCGTATCCAATATTAGTAGTTTGCATCGACGCCATCGTTGCCGCCATCTTTGATTATCCGCGCAAGCAAGAAACGCGACAACACGACAGCTTCGTCTTGCGCCGAGTGAGAATTCGAGAACCGTGAGATAATTCGATGAAAATAAAAACGGTCACCGTCAAAATGCAGTAAAATACGCACGTGTCAGTATGGTGCATTGCATGGCAGCATTCGTGAATCTCGGGTACCGGCATTGTGCGTAAGCGCGTCCTTGACGTCACGTGATAACTATCGAGAGCGTTTCCTTAAGAAAAAAAAAAGAATAGCTTGCGTAGCGCAAGCACACGATCGAAGAACGAATAGACCAGACAAACAGCAACGATGATATCTAGAACAAACTGTGATTGCTTTTTTTGTTTCAGTACGTACGACAGCATGCGTTGAGAGAGTCTGTGTGCCTATGGTGTGGAGCCTTAGTTTCAGAAAGAATTTGAAAGGATTTGCAGCTTGACCTGTTAAACGTTCCGAAGCGAGACACGCTGCAGTTGGAGGGCTCCGGATTACACCTTGACCATCCATCTCTCTTTGTTCGACCAGCACCGAAGTCCAAGTGCGCTAGCTTGCACGCACTCCATCTCTGTAGACTTGCCGTCGTCTCTTGTTAAAGCGCAACCCTCGACCTTGCGGTAGCAACAGAGCATCATATAGCGAGGACTGTTTCTTTTTTCGAATTTCACTCATTACGTGAAATGAATTTACAAATTGAGCGTATAAGCACAACGCCATGGGATCCACAAAAATGCCTCGTCAGCAGTGTAGCCGTTAACTTCTGATACACATCGCTAGGCTTTTCTTTAAGAGTGAATCGATTTATCTCTCTAAATTGATAAACTTTCTTTCTTTTTGTTCCATTTTATATTTTGATCCTTTACTATCGGTCGAAGGTAGAAAACTGTGCGCCTTCATGCACACACTGGCGCTTAGTAGCCTCTAAACGGTGTCCTGAAAACATAAATTCCCTGTTACCGAACAATATGCGAGCCACGTTCCTTTTTTTACACTCGTTCGGTTGCCACAACTCGTAAACCAACGTCAGTCATTGTCGTGTATAGATGCTGCAGGTCGGTAGTCACGTGACAGCCAATGAAACACCCAAAGAATGACGCGCGTCTCACTCTAACTGCTGACCTCGTGACCCTACAAAGTTTGATTACGTATCAACAACTTAACCGCAAGCCTTTATGTGCGGTTCCAATTCACGTTCAGCGGAGGGGTGTGAATGGGCGGCGCAAATTGAAACGCCCACTGCAAATACATACACCAACGACAGACCGTCAACGCAACGCGGACGTCCGTACCACCTCAAGAATTTCCGCAGTTCTTCAGAGATCCTGATCTTCTTGCAAAGGTGAAGTCGCTGGTTCGGGGATGATTCCTTCTTCATGCACACGGGACCCCAGTCGCGTTTGTCATCTGTTGCGACACCTGACAGCCTGCAACAAAGTGTTGTGGCACGCGGGCCTTCAACTCGGAGAATGTTCTCGCAACGAGCTCGGAGACCTAAGCGTCGTGATAGTGCCAGGCATTTGCCTCGGATTCCCACATTGCGAATTGTTCACCCACAACAAAGAAACGGCCCTATCCCTCTTACGACGGCTCCTCAAATGGCACCGATGTATTGTCTCAGTGGCGGCGAACTACGGTGCCGTGAACACAGGAGGGTTGGTCGAAGCCCTGGAATCCTCGTCGAGACTCGCGAGGCTCACCCTATTCGGCAACGCAAGCGACCGACTGGAAGTGTTCGAGCAGTTGGTCCCAAATGGCCATGCGTGTTCCGTGGACCGAATGAAAATTCCCGCCCACTTGCTGGAAAAAGACGGCTCGGGTCTGGTCTCACTGGACGTAACGGCGCTGAAGCTAAGCGTTGTCATGGCTAAGAAGCTCATCGATGCTCTTCTCAAGAACAACACCATCACGGAACTGGCTGTCGGAGGTTGCTTCTTTGCTTCAGGCCCCCTCGAAGCTGCATCGGTGTGGTTCGCGGAATATCTGGCCAAGAACGACGGGACGCTGCGAAAGCTCAATCTGACAGAACACCAGCTTGTGTTCGCAACCGCGGCGTTGCAGACGCTGGCACAAGGTATCCGCACAATGACGACTTTGGAAGATCTATTCGTGGAAGGCCAGGCCGCGAGCCAGGACTGCGCGCTGTTCGTGGAAGTCGTAGCCCATAGCCCGTCTCTGCGAAGTGTGAGCTTGCTGCTCGATAAAAGTGACGAAGACTTCGTTAATCCGCAACCGGTTGACAACGTCGACGCACTCAGCTTTCCTACTTGGGTGTCAGCGTTGCAGGAAAACAGCACGCTACAGCATTTAGTGCTTGACTTAACGTGGTCCACCAGCGAAGACTGCTGCCTTTTGCTCGAAGCACTTGCAAACAACCACCCCCTTAAAAGCTTGACCTTGCAAAGCGTTCCGAGCGATGGTGGTCTTCGAGAAGTTTGTCGCATAATACAGGATTGTGGTCTTGACGCAAGGGTGTGTATCGAAGACTATGCCGTTCGCCCCCAGGACGTTCCGACGGTTTCTGCTTGTCAGGTAGTGACATCTGTCGTGGTCAATTCCTTTTACTTCCTAGAAGACGTCGCTGCTTTGAGCAACGTGTTTAACGTCATTGCTACTTGCCACCACATAACATCAGTTCGCGTGTTTCTTCATTTCTTCGACAACGACACGTTTGCGTCGTTAGCTGCGTACATTACGGGATCAATCTCCATCAAGGAAATTCGGCTAATTATCGAAATTTATGACTCTGGCGATGAAGGGGACGAAATACATCATGAGGACGACGAGCCTCTACCTCAGTCGCTATCTAACTTGTGCGAAGCACTGTCTTCGAATGATAGCATCAGCCATATCTATTTGGACTCGACGATCGAATTGCGCGACGAAGATAGTCAAATGCTCGCCGACGCCGTTTTGAACAACCGACAGCTTTACGAGCTCATTCTCCCAGCTGTCAGAGGCAGTTCTGTCCCTGTATTTCTGGGGCGTCTTCTGTCGCGATTAGCTGAAAACTACAACCTACTTTACCTGGAGATTCCCTCCTGCTTGCGGCACAGTGACAAGATGTGCGCTGCTCAGGATGTTGCGCGGCGTAACTGCGGCCTCGTCCAGCGAGCGACCAGGTTCGTGATGGGAGACCACGGCCCAGAATGCGCACGCCCCTTTGAGCTCCTCTCGGAGCACCCGGTACTCATCGAGAGTGTCCTGCGTGAGGTGACCGGGACTAAGAAGTACGAAGCCGTTGCCATGGTAAAGAAAGCCCACCATGTTCTGCGCCACGCTGACTTGCAAACTTACATGAGGTTGACGGGCGTCATCCAGGAAAGGGTTGAGTGCGAGGTCCAAGAAGACAGTAGCACGCAGTTGGACCAGCTGAACTACTACTGCTGTCTGCACATTGTCCGGTACCTGAAGTTAGTGGACGTCGTGGAACCTTGAAACTACTTTGATGAGGTCGCGTCCTCTCTGTGCTCCGCTCCTGTCAAATAGCAAGTCTTCGTGTTAATTGCGGCTACCGCGCGTAGTTAGAGTGCGCTGAAGCATTCTAGCGAACGGCAAACACGTCCTGGTGCCAGTGTATGCATCGAGCTGAGACTTTGTGCTCGTGCACTACATCCTGCTTGAGGACAGCGCACGTGAAGCCGCTGCTGGATCGTTTAGAGGAAGCTTTACCTGTTGGTCATGTCCGAACTCCTTGTTGAAATATATTGACGCGTGCACTGCATGTACTTCGCTTGTGTTTTACCAGTGACAACTTTCAACGGCTAAGAAATCCTAAACGTTATCGCTTGGTGCAAGACGCGTCTGCATGTATCGGAACATTCTCGATTAATGTAGCCGATTCTGTCTGATTTTGTTGTCGCCGAACCCTGTGTTCTGTGTTTGTGTGCGACGCGAATGTGTTGTGTACACTTCCTGAAAGATGTGCGAGAACCAGCGATTACGCTGGAATTTTCGACTGGTCATGTATCAAAGCCGACGCGCTGGACACGCTGATGAGATTTTCGGCGACGGCTGACTGTGCTCGCCGCTATCGTTGTGCTTGCCGCTTGCTTTTCTGGGCGCAAATTCGCCGAATAAAGAGTTTTATGATTCAAAGTTTTTGGTACTGTGTTCTTTGCTATCACACCAACGTGTAAATATAATAATCGCACAAGTGCTCTATGTATACAGCTGGTGAATCAATATGAATACAGTGTTTAGAGCGCCGCTCTTAGTCGGCCGTTCCTGCGTTTTGTGTCGGCGTCCTCGGCGTAACGGAGCGAACGAGCACAGCGAAGGAGGAAGGAGGGAATACAGAGAGCAGGCGGGGGATGAAAGACGGCAATAGTGAAGAGAGCACGAGAAGGAAAGCGTAGTGGCCGTGCAAGACGGGCTGTGCGGCGACGATGGCTATGAGATGGCGCTAGAGTAGCGCGCCGTCGTCTGTTCACCGAAGGCATGTGGCGACCTCCTCTGCGGGTCGGCCCGGCATTGCACTACCTTCTGGATCAGCCCACGTATGGGGGGTGCTTAACGCCTGCTTCACCTCCACCGCGGGTCCGTCAGGTATTGCATTATCATCGGGATTGGCCCTGTATTAAAGATTGTGTGTCTACGCGCGGACGCGATCCGTCAGGTCCTAGCCATAGCTAGCTTCGCTGTAAAAATTCCCACGAATACCGGACAGTTGAAAAGAGAAAAGAAAGAACAAAAGAGCTGAAATGCAATGTTTGCGATTCCGTAACTCTGCAAGATACTCGGATGTTCGTTTCCTAAACTGTGTGTATTAGAGCATCTTCAGCAGATACAGAAGTTAACAAATGACGTGAAACTTGTTGCAGTTGTTAGGTCGGTTTTGCATAAATGCTACTCGCACATTAGAGATATGTCAACTCTTGAGCGCGAAAGGAACTCCGCGAGGACTTGGATGTGTGAAGGGATCTTCTAGTAGGCGATCAGAATCTATTAGCATGTTTTTTACGTTATGACTTTCTCGCGGACAGCGCGCGCACACATCTGCGACGCATCGTTCGGGTTAAACGGCCAATGATCGTTGGCCGTGTGCGCCCTTCAAATGCGGCTTTATGTTCTGCATAACTTGTTGCTGCAAGTTTTATCCGCACTTAGCTTACCATGCAGCAATATCGTTGGTCGACAAATATCTGTAGCGTATTCAGTTTCATTGCCTGTAATTATACAGAGCATTACGGATCGGCGCGCGCCTTTATTAGCCTGCATACGCAGCAGATGATCGTGCCGCATAGTCGTTTCTCGATCGCATGCGCCTCAGGGCACAATAACACGGAGGATATATAGCTTGATGTAATCATGTTTCGACGTGAAACATATTTAGCGAGGCTCAAAGGGGTTCCTTTGCTCAAACTCATGCGAGGAAAACACGGTGACTGTGGCGTTATCGCTTGTAGCTTCGCCACCATACTATACCCATGTCCCTCTTTGACATCGTTGTGTAGAGGAGAGAAGCCATTACTCGACGATGTGCATGTGTCGCATGCGATGATGGCGCCGCTGTATGATGCAATCGGAGTTAATTTAACCTCGCGCGCGGTGTTCAGAGAGGCGCATATCCGGGCAGTATACATTTCTCCATCCGAGCAGGAACGGTGGCGTTTGAGAGAGCTCACCATGCCATAGTAGGTATAACTTATCAACCTCAAACTGGCGTTCATCGGAAGTTGTGCAAGGCTTAGAAATGTGCAATGTATTATAAAAAATTTCACTCGTGCTCGGCTAAGACCTCCTCCTCCTTGCGTTCGACACATGCGGTTAAATAATGGCATGGAGATATTCGGGCAACAAGACAGGGGGATATTCAAACCCTTCGACCACGGCGGTACATGTCCGTCTTCATGGCGAGTGCAAGAGAGTGAGCCACAACCCTCTGTAGAGTGCGGCGCGGGCTCGAGCAGTGCAGGGAAGTCTCGGGCACCACCTGTAGGGAGGTAAAGGGTAATTTTTTTGCCTTAGTGCCCCTACACTCTCTGCAAAACAAGTGGGCCCGCCACGAATAGAGAGCGAGCACGATTGCAAAAATTAGGTCGTAAGACCCCCCTCCCTCCAGCAGTAACAAAAGTTAGGCATGACTAACCTTTCAAATGCGTGAATAAATGTAACTTGTGTATTTGGTGACGTACATTCTGTACCCAAGTTACCATACGCCGTTCGCAGCCCGCACATCCCACAGCCTAGCGTAGGAGAACGCCCAAGAAGAAAGAAGATATAAGATAAAGAAAGAAGATAAAGAAAGAAAAGAAAACCGCGAGTCAACAAAAGTGAGGTGGGAGGAGGTGATGTGTTTTTGTAGTAGTGAAGGCGGTCTTTACTTGCGCGACTGATGAAAAAAAAAGACATTTTGAAAAACGAGTCAAATGCTTTTTTACTTCATGACAAACGTTATCACCAGCTGTAACCCGGCAGCGTCTAGAACGCTGACAACCTTTGACAATAAGTTAACGTATTTAGAACAAAAGTTTGAGGAGTGATCTCTAGACCTTTAGGTTGTTGAAAACGAACATCTAACCAGTCTGCTTTTTCATAGACTAAGTCTTATCCCTGGACTTTAAACTAACAATTCCACCAGCACAAGAACAAACCCCGGCCAATTTACTTCGTATATTCTGCGATGACATTATTACAAATCATTTAGGAGGCTCGGAGCAACGCTTTTCGGTGCCAATAGGGCGGTAATTACCACTAAACGACAAGGGGCAATGTTTGTGAACAATCGAAATAAAATAAACGCCCTAATTCACGGGTTAAACTCGCCACGCGCGATGTCGCCGCGGCGAAGCGATGTCACGTGATCCCACATTCGACCCATAATCGACTGCAGCGCTGGCGCTTTTAGTTTCGGCCCTCGCGTGCCGTACTTTTAGGTAATCTGCGGCGAGTGCAAGGGTTAAGGGCGTGCCGAGATTGCTGGTGGCTTCATGAGCTCTGTCTATCAGCTTGCCTACACGGTTAAAAAATTCACGCTTGTAAAAGCGAAAACGGGTGCAAATCAATCTATAACTCGCACCTAACTCGCAGCCGGGTATGAAGGGTGGGAAGGTTCATTTGTGAAGGTTGATCCGCGGATGAACCTTGACCATGTATTTCTTTTTCTTCAGCCAGGAACGGAATTTAGGTGTGCTATACGTACTCCATCTCCGTTGATTTCCTGTCCGCTCTTGTGAAAGTCGAATCCTCGACCTTTCGTTAACAGCAGTGCATCATATCCTCTGAACCGAGTTGTACGTCGCAAAAATATAGAAGCCGAGTTTAATGCTGTTTTGGGGAAAACTATGCACATAACATACATAGGTGGATTGTATATTACCAGAGGTCGAATTCTAGCGAAGTAAGCGCACATTTATGCACGATGACCCATGGACAAAGCTTTGAAAAAAAAAAAGAACGGGTAAGTTCGGTGCGAAGAAGAGCAGGTGCATGTTGTTCGAAGTCTTCTTCAGAAACCACTAATAGATTTTTAATCTCTAACGCCCGATTAGTCATTTAAAATTGATTAGTTTACTTTTTACATTGTAATGTTCCAGTTGTCAATTGTGGGTGTTGTAGAGGATCGTAACCTACGTGAAAACGAGATTCTTTACGGCAACGCACGCATCGCATCAGTTCTAGCACTGTGAAAACTTGCCGTGTCTATTTCTTCAGTCGTAATTTTGACTGACTTATTGTCCACTTGTTATGCGCTATGAGTGCCAAATTCATCTACTGTTCTACGAAAATGTTATTCATCTATTCCCCAACATTTACGACTCGCCCATTTAGTATGGGTACCAGGGCACATGGCACTAACTTTATTCTAGTCGCCAAATGCACTAGCGACAGCATCTCTTTAAAGTGTGGCGCTTGCTACGTACGTCAAACAGGCAGGTTTCTGAACGATCGTCAGCGTGAACATGCGAATAATGTTGAGAATGGAAAGGAAGGATACTTAGCCCTGCATTGTAGCACATGTGCACGTACCTATCTGTTTGCAAAAACAGAAGTAAAAACACACAGAGATGATCGAACGCGCACTGGCTATTGAATTGGCTATTATGGCAGGTGAAGTATGCGCCTGCATAATTAAGCCATCTCTGGCCTTATCACGTAGGGAGTAAGTGAAGAAAGAAAACAAACTTGTAAGAGTAAGAGTATGAGAAGCAAACAAACTTGTAAAGGATCTAAAACATGACCTGTCTGAAATGCGCCAGTCGCTCGAGAGGGAACTGCGGAAAAAGCTCCGCGAGGTCAAGGCCTCTCTTGATTTCATGAACAAAAGCTTTGAAGATATGCGAAACCGACTGAAAGAAATTGAAACAGAAAACACTAAATTGAAGGCCGAGAACAGCTCCCTCTCGGGTGAAAGCACCATCTTGAAGGATAAGGTGTTCGAAAATGAACTGAGAATTGTTCAACTGCAGCAATGCTATAGAAACAAGAACATCGAGATTAAGGGTATTCCTAAGGCAATGAACGAAAACCTCGACAGCATACTTAGGGCTATTGGGGATACAATGAACGAACCAATTTCGGAGAGCGACATTGAGATATGCCACCGTGTACCAACTCGGGACGCCTCGCGACAGAATATTGTTGTCCAGTTTCGTAGCCGTTGTAAACGGAATACCCTGCTTAAATAGGCACGAAGAAAGCGCATTACCACCGCTGACATTGGACAGCAAAATTCCCAACCCATATACATAAACGAGCACCATTGTCCTGCATTGAAAATGCTGCTTGGAAAGACAGTAACCAAAAAAAAAAAAACGAGAAGAGCTGGCGTTCCTGCTGGACAAAAGAAGGCAAAATATTCGTGAGGAAAACTGAGTCGTCACGTGTTCTTCGTGTCACAAAGCTCAGCGACCTTGGTAAGATAGAGTAAGTTGCGCACGTGTACACCTTTCATTTCAACAACATGGAAAACCACCTTCTATCGGTTTCAGAATTGCGCACATTGTCGCGAAACAAGAAATATTCATCTTCTCTGCTTCACATTAATACCCAGTCCGCTAGAAATAAAGAGGAAGAAATACAATGTTTATTTTTCCATAACGTTTTTCAATTTGATATTGTGATGCTGACTGAGACATGGATGCTACAGAAGTGTTGCAAATTCCAGGAAATACTTCTTACTTTTTAAACCGCGGCTCTCAAAATTGGGGCGGAGTTATGATGCTAATTAAATGTAACATCAGCTGTGTTATTGTACAGGCATTTTCGAAAATTACCCCTGACTTCAACATACTCACCATGAAAAGCGGTGCAGGAGTGTACAGCGTAATGTATCGTCCACCCAAAGCGAATGTTTCCAATTTCCTTGCATTTCTGGAAACCTTCCTAAGCTATATTAACAATATGGCCGACACTGTGATCCTTGGAGGTGACATGAACATCGACTGCTTGCAACAATCATCAAATCATAACGAATTTTGTAGAATCCTGCATGCGAACAACTACATCAACACAATTAGCCTACCGATGCGAGTGCAACCAACTTCATCGACTGTACTTGACGTCTTGATTACCAATATTAACTCCGAGCATCTCAGTGCTGGTGTCATCAGCTCTCATATGAGCGATCATTTCCCGATTTTTCTTTTACGCTAAACCATCCAACACATTAAAACCACGGCCTGCCAAAACTTACAGACAGATAAATTCTTGTACACTGGAATCATTTTACTGTAATCTGCGTCTCGCTGATTGGAGCCAACTCATAGATTCTACTGAACCAGAATGATCCTATACAGAGTTCATAAGGGTCTTTAAGGCGGCGTATGACCGAAGTTTTCCATGTAAGTTACGAAAACGAACTCGGAAAGCCCGTGAGCCATGGGTCACATGGGAACACCTGCAGAATATGAAAGAAAAAGATAAGCTCTACCAGCGTTTCATGAAAACAAGACATCCGACTGACTTGCAGGTTTTTAAGCGTTTCCGAAACAATCTAAACAAGCAGCTCCGAGAAGCAAAACGGATATACATGACCAATCTTTTTTCTCCCTAAGTGTGTAAAAAACCCCACCTAGTCTGGAGACGACTAAATACCGTACTGCAAGGCGACCCCAAAGAGGAATCAATTTTATCAATCATCAGTAGAGGCGAGACATTAACAGATACCCAATTAGCGGATTGCTTTAACGAGTACTTCACATCATTAGTCAAGAGCAAGCACGATACCAAATGCCTTGAGTACTTAACAACACGAATAATGGATAGTGCATTTTTGTTTGCCACTACGGTGCACGAAATCGTAAGTTGCGTCATGTCCCTGCGGAATAGTATGTGTACCGATGCTGATGACTTCCAGATAAAACCTGTAAAATATTCCATCAATATAATCGCTCCTATCTTAGAACATGTAGTCAACCTTATGTTTTCCATCGGCACTTTCCCCAAAGCACTTCAGACATCAAAAGTATCACTGATTTTCAAGGGCGGTGATATTAACGACTTCTCTAATTACAGGCCAATTTTAATTATCCAGTGTTTTCAAGATGCATTGAAAAGTTTATATATGAACGCATGTCCAGCTCTTCAATAAAGCACAGCATATCACGCCATGTCAGTACGGTTTTAGGAGAGGTTGCGCAACCGAAACGGCCCTTCTCAGCCAAAAAGAACACATTTTGCGGTCCTTTGAAAATCGACTATGCACACTAGGCATATTCGTTGATTACTCTAAAGCATTTGGCTCAATTAACCACCAGTCTTTACTTGAGAAACTGGAACATTATGGCTTTAGAGGCACTTAACACTTCTCACATCGTATTTTCATCATCGTCGACATCAAACCACTGTTAACGGTTTTATATCTAAAGTAAAACCAACTCATGCTGGTGTGCCTCAAGGCAGTATCTTAGGCCCATTACTCTTCAACATATATGTGAAAGATATAGTAAACATAGACAGTAACACAAAATTTATTATATGCGCAGACGATTCAACTATTTTCATAACAGGGTGTGATCCGTCTAGCCTCATAGAAAAAGGCAACGTGGTGTTAAATAAACTTCACGCTTGGAGTGTCGCTAACTCATTAAACTTATATGCTGCAAAGACGAAAGCAGTTTTATTAATAATTTATTAATATTAATATTAATATTAAGTTTTATTAATATAAACAGCAGTCTAAAAATTGGGTCATCAGATATACCAATATCGCGCGAAGCTAAAAGTCTTTGCGTCGTTATTGAAGAACACATGAGGTGAACAGTCACCCCCCCCCTCCCCCAGGTAAATGAAACATTAAATAAGCTTTCAAAAACTGTAGGGGTATTGTGCAAATATTGCCACATCTTGCCTCAGAATATAAAATTGTTAATTTACAAATCCCTGTTCTTGTCGAAATTATCGTACTGCTATTTAGTCTGGGGCACGACAACACAAACAAACACTCAGAAACTACATAAACTTCAAAAGAAAGCCCTTCGCAACATCGTTAATGATGCATACAACACACACACGGAACCAATCTTTAAGGGCCTAAATCTATTACCAGTAAATGAGCTTTACCCTATAATGCTAAATAAACGCTGTAAATTGGAAGTGAAAAATAACAATTCATTTCTTACTGAATTGTCCGGACTACGCCGGCTTGAGCATGCCCGTACATTGAGAATGCGTGAGCTTTGGAAGGTGCCTAGAACACGTACAAAGTACGGCACTCAGATGTTAAAATACCAGATACCTGCGTTGCTTAATTATCCAGAGTTCCAAATATAACACAATGCCACACCTAATTGTCTTATTTGCTTTGCTGTGACGTTCTATTTATCGGTGATTTTTGCTTTCGCGATAGAATGTGTAATCTCATGCAGTATTCATGTACTCATGTGGCCGTGTCGTGTGTTCAAGCGCATTTCTTATTTTATTATTTATTTCTACACAATCATTTGTTGTTATGCTTATTTTACTAGTATTTACGACAATAGCAGATGATTTAAGACCGTAAAAAAATATACGCCGGACTTCTGTACACTGTTCGGTTTATTTATATTGGCGGGCTGTATTTGTTATGCGCGTTGTCCGCCAGTATTCGGGGGTCAAGCCTGATGAATGGCTTTTTGTCTGTACCCACCAAGTGTCTTTGATACTGGAATAAATGATTGATTGATTGATTGATTGATTGATTGATTGATTGATTGATTGATTGATTGATTGATTGATTGATTGATTGATTGATTGATTGATTGATTGAAACTGATTGCCTTGAAAAATACAGCGTGAATAAAAATCGAAAGCGTACAGGCCCCAAGAAACATGCTCACGCGGCCATACTATTGATGAAACCATCACAAAAGGCTAGGTGCGGTCAAGTTGAATTTACAGATTTGCAAGAACTGACTGACGGTCTGTTTAGTTCATTAGCACTAAAAGAACCGCGCTTCAAGTTGTTAGGCAGCGCAGTGTGTGTGTGATTCCTCCTTTGTGTCCAGTTTTCAAGCGCTGTTCTTTCTGTGACTTTACAGACGTTCTTTTTCTGCGTCAGTTGCACTTTCCAAGAGCATTTAATTGGAAAATGTTTGCTCGCATAGCTCTTACAGAAGCATGTTTAATCAAAATTTCTTCGCTTGGCTAGATAATCTCGAGGGTGGACTCCAAACTACCCATTTTCTTTAGCCGTCTAAAATCAATTATTGGTAATTTAGTCAACGTAGCTTCGCTAATTACGCACACATATTCTCAACCTACTCCGCATCTAGAGGTTACTGAGGAACACTCGTATGATAAAATAAATTCACCAATATTTGAATTGGTTTAAAAGTTTTGTTTGGTGCAGTTAAAAGACACGGCACATTGATGGTGTAGTAGGCTTCTTATAGAGCAACTGCGAAAGCTTGGCAGGATATCCTGACGCAAAACAAGTACATCAGCTTAAAAGCATGTGCCAAACCGTGCACTTATTGTTGTGGGCGCTCCCGATTAAATTTCTGAGTGTTGGGGCCATCAGGCTCGGTTTCCTGGCATCATCAGGAAGAAAAACGGCTTCCTGGGGGAAAGCAATGGATACATATTCGGTACTTTGTAACATATGGAGCAGTGCAGACATATACGACTGAACGAAATGTACTGAAGTATTAGGATGAGGGTTTCGGTGCATATATATTTTGGCTGTCTAATGTTAAGACCTAGAAAAGAAAATACTTTGATTTTGTGGCAGTTAATGCTTATATACGTACAGTCACGTGAAATTTGAGCTATACCAGTAGCCGTAAAGTGTATAGCTCTTAAATTTTTGGTATGTCGGAACCTCTGTGCAGTCTTGGAGGCCCTTTTTACCACAAGCACTAAGTTTCAGCTAATATTTAAAGCAACAGTACGCTATTTTTTTTTTCATTTCTGAGTGAGCTTTTTTTTTTTTAGCGTCTACCCACTGTTCCAAAGTTATCACTCAGCTCAAGACGCGCCTGCATGTTGTCACGGGATGTTAGAAAGAGCGTTATCTAATCAGATTGCGCGCGTGAAGCGAATAGAGGCGGACATTCACGATCACATTTGAGCGCCCGGTATCGCGCTGCAATATACGATCATTCCAATCTGATAAGCCGATGCCTTGATCCGTCGATCAGATTCAGATGAAGCACTACTTCGAGCGCAGCCATCATTGTGCTTTGAGTGTTTTCCAACGCAAGCTCACCTTATATTGAATCTTTTGGAACGGCCTTGTTCCTCACCTCTCTGCAACGTGACAGTACAGTCGTCCTACATCTTCATTGAGAGAATACTGGGAAATTGGCTAGGACTTTTGTTGCGTGTGCGTTTTCACACGTAACGCAACAATTTATTTTTCACAACTTACTTTTTTAATTTAGGAGGTTGTAAAAGAAAGCAACCTTATATTAACAGGAGGTCTTAAGAATAAAGAAAATTTAAATGCTTATTAGTCAGCTTTCACCTTATGGTAAGGAATTAAGTTTCAGTAAATATATGCTTGTGATAATTAAAAGCCTATCCGCTTGAAAACGTTTCATCTGGGTTTCCCCTTTGCAAGCTGATACCGACTTGAAGGTGGTTCGCATCGTGGGCCCTTGAGATATGTTCAACCGTGAAACAAAGGGTTATTCCGAATGTTTCATTTCGGGAAGGCGTGTTACCCTCCTGCCCTTCACTCCAGTTCGCAAACACGCATAAGACGAAAGTGCTGCGCGAAAAGCATCGTTAGTCCAATCCCACGAGCTACCGTAATTCACCTCGCCTATATCGCTGTCATTCAGGCTTAGATAAGACATGTATATTTTCAATCGACGCATTACAAATCTGAAAAGAGATGCCCGTGACCAGCCCCTAGCTTGGTTTCTTTCATTTTGTACTTCTTCCCAGGAGAGATCAGGCAGGCCACCGACAAAGGAAAGCACCACATCATAGAGAAAAGTACAAAGAATGGAAGAGAGGAAGACAGGGAGGTTAATCCTGGACGTTCCCGTTCGGCTAACCCACACATGGGGAGGGAAAAAATTAATAGTCATTTAGCGCCAAATGCGAGAGAAATGTGATAGACATTACGGGACACCTCTGTGAGGTCCCGGGTCCATGAGTGGTACCACGTTCACCACATTGCAAAGCGGTGTTCAGCAGCTCCCTCGACAACATACGTCTCGCCTCTCCAAGGAGCGAAATGTAACCGACGAGGATCTGGAGCAAACCACCAGGCGCTCTCTATACGATTTGCTAAGCGGTCTCATCCTCACTCTACCTGTCTCACGTGACCAGCTTGCCAAACTTCACACGCTTACACTTTTTTCCACTTTGACATTCTTAATGCTAAGCATTAAAAGACAAAAAAACAGAGATATAAGGGAAAAGAAAGATAAAAAGAATGAGGACATAGCGAGAGTGAACACTGTAGTACACGCATTGCAAGTACTTTCAAGAAGCACACTTGGTCTTTTGTGGCCTTGTGCACAGGATAATGCTTAGGTCGAGTTCCCAGGATATTTTTCTCCGTGAGTGGTGTGCCGTCGAAACGGCTAATAGTAGCTCACGGAGCAGAGCGCTGATTGTGGAAGAGGCAGAGAAGGCGCTCTTTACAGTCTCGTCACTCACCAAAAACTGCACGCCGTGCTTCTAACCATTACCAGGAAATTGTGTATGCGACGCCGATCCATTTGCAAAACAGCAACATTGTTTTGCGACGGGATAGTCCAGGTGAGATAGAGGGTGGTCGAAAGAATACAAGCGAGAGCTGGTGAAACCGGTTGAATTCCAATGTAAATGTGTGATTTGGCGAGCAAATGGCTGTAGTCGCTGGCCAGCATGCGTCCTTTGCAGTGGAATAGGCGCCCGCCGTTCTTGGTAATAAACGTTTCCTGAATACCAATGTTGACGATTACTTATTCGTCGGCCATACCTCGTCGCGTGCTCCTTAGTGGCAGGCTCTGTGGATTACAGCTGCGCTGTCGCGACAACTTACGACCACACCGTTAGTCTTGCGGTTACGGTGGCCGTACTCGTGACTCTTGCGATTGCGCGAATACTATAAACATGGGTTTACTGCGCAAGTTAGAGAACAGACAGTTTAGAATGGGAGCTTCTCGCCTTACACACGCTTAACGCAAGCACCTTTTCAGCATGTTATGGTGCGCCTCCCTTAAAGACAAAGCTTAATGTACGCGAATGCAAATATAGGGATGTTTTAGACGACAGGGTACCGTTCTCGGCACGTGCCAAACATCTCCAAGCCAACACAATTTATTGGCAACTATACTGTCGTTTCTATGCGAGGACGTTATTTACTTAAACCTCTTCAGTGGCAGTCCCAGCCGCTGCCTGTGGGAGCGAGTAAAGCCGCCGGGGCTATATTGTTAGATGAAAAAGAGCGCGCGCCTCCAGCACACACACACACACACACACACACACACACATATATATATATATATATATATATATATATATATATATATATATATATATATATATATATATATATATATATATATATATATAGGTGGCCACGGTATACGCGCGGCGCTCCCTGCGTTTCTGGTTCCGCGATGAAAAATAAAATTAAACCGCTTTAAGAAGTATATCAGTCCGCGGATGTGCGTCACTGATGTCGAAAGAAAATACTCCTGCGTCAATTGATTGCCGTAGGCTTTGAGAACAGTATCGGCGGGACTCTTCGCAATCGCATTTCCTCGCTTGGTTATATTATGAACGGTTTCTCCATACAAACTAAGCTTGTGTGACGTGAGTGCCTAATAAACATTCAGTGCTGTTTACCCACTAATAGACGCGAACGATTATGAGACACCTTGCATAAAGACTGAATACACTTCCCATCCGCCAGCATTTGACTAAATGGTGCCACCATTTCATCTTTTGTGAGCGCTGTCAGATGGTTGTGCACATGTGGAGAAACTGTACTGAATATTTCGTATGTGTTGTAGGCAGTTCCAAAATGGCATTCATGCAACTGGAGGCCCTGTTTAAATCGCAATATTACGCGATCGCAAGGTAAGGGAAGATTTATTTCTGGGTTTCTGGCCTCAGAAGGCGCCTCGCTGTTTATATTCGAATTCATAACACAAATATAACGCAGCTTTCGTTTCTTATATTTTTCATTGTTGCCTGCTCTCCGTGCAATATAATGGCATTACACTGCCGGTGACCTTGACAAACGCGAAAGTTAAAAAATTGCTTCTTTCGAATCTTCAAATGCAGTTCGCACTTTTGTTTTATAACGAGGAAGGGTGCTTTACGGCATAGAAAAGAATGTGAAAAAACCGATAAATACGAATGCAATCTTGCAGGAAGCTTAACAAGGTTCCCTGAACAATGGTATATCAAGAGACCGAAGAAGACAGTCAGGTTGGATGGATGGCTTTTCAAGCTCTGGCAGAGTTAATGTGTGGCGACGTAACGACGTACTAAATGGTAGATGCCAATCCAAATGAATCAGCGTAGTCATTCTTCTGTGACACGCCATGGCGGTCTGCCGCCAGGGCAACATAGAGTTGCGCATGACTGTTTATATTGTGTACTCGAGAATAACAACTAACATATCAGATAGATCAGGGGGCATTTCTACGGTACAAGGTGACATACTGAAGAAAAAAAAAACAGGCTTGCGAATATATAGAGGCATTAGAACATTGATAAGTACGGCTGTTATTTACCTTGTTCAGGATGGCATAAGCGTTTAATTCAGCCTTTAATTCGAAGAAAATTAGTTCAGGTTTTGCTTATTCGCATCACAATGAAGGACGTGCTCAAGCAAGAAATCAAAGCATTGGAGGGTGCCCGAGTATTATATGTACATTACGTGCGACAATAACACCAAGAATACAACATTATTAAATGAATATAATTCGAAGGCTAGCTCACTTATTAGTACAGTGTAGTAAAAGAGAAGCGCCTTCACGGTATAGCTGCGGAGGACGCAAATAATGAACAGGTAAATAATTGGCGTGTTGGCAAAAGCGTAAGGTTACTCCTGAAGACAGAAAGCCTAATGGCCCAGTCGGCCAAGTTTGCTCTCACAATTATGATATCCCGCAAAGGAAGCGATGACACTATGACGACACGCTACTGTGCGCCAGGAAATAAAGGCAATTTTTTTTAACTGTGGATTTAAGTATATGCTTAACAATCGTGCTCATTAATGGACTAGTTCCAGTCCAAGTGAGAAAAGCGGCGCCGTGTCTACGGTAAAGTTCATTTAAACATCTTGAATGCCATGGCCGTTGCATCGCCGCGGACTTCTGTGGTACCGTAGTCGTCAAAATGAGCTTCTATTTATAGTGAACTCGGGAGGCTGATGAATGGCAAGAAGGCAGAAACTTGCAGAAGGCTTCATGTGAATAAATGACTTTTTGAGCTGCATGTCAGGAGGCGGGCTATTGTTTCGACGTCTTTCGAAAATCCCCCAAAATGTGAACAGAGGCGGAGAAAAGGTATGCAGTAACTCCACTGCAGTTGCCTAAGTATGGTTAAGCATACCCCAAATTTCAGTTAGCAGACCCCCAAAATTTGTAGTTGGCCCAGCCTCAAATTTCAAGTTGGACCATCCCCAAATTTAAGTTGGCCTACCCCCAAATTTCAAGTCGGTCCGCCCTCAAATGTCAGTTAGCCCACCCCTAAATTTCAATTTGGCTCACCCACAAATTTCAAGTTGGCCCACCGTCAACTTTCAAGTTGCATCATCATCATCGATGATGATGCAACTGCTGCTGATCAGCAGCAGCCTGGTTACGCCCACTACAGGGCAAAGGCCTCTCCCATACTTCTCCAACAACCCCGGTCATGTACTAATTGTGGCCATGTCGTCCCTGGAAACTTTTTAATCTCATCCGCCCACCTAACTTTCTGCCGCCCCCTGCTACGCTTCCCTTACCTTGGAATCCAGTCCGTAACCCTTAATGACCATGGGTTATCTTCCCTCCTCATTACATGTCCTGCCCATGCCCATTTCTTTTTCTTGATTTCAACTAAGATGTCATTAACTCGCGTTTGTTCACTCACCCAATCTGCTCTTTTCTTATCCCTTAAGGTTACACCCATCATTCTTCTTTCCATAGCTCGTTGCGTCGTCCTCAATTTAAGTAGAACCCTTTTCGTAAGCCTCCAGGTTTCTGCCCCGTAGGTGAGTACAGGTACAGTACTGGTACCCACAACCGAATTTAAGTTGGCCCAACCGCAAATCTCAAGTTGACCAACCCCCAAATTTAAGTTGGCCCACCGCCAAATTTCAAGTTGGCCCAGACAAAAAATTTATTTGACCCACCCCTACTATAGGCTTTTTCATGCATTTTCTATGGAGCCCAGTGTATCCCTAAGGATATGCATAAATCTGATCATACAGGTATTCTGTATGATCAATTCTTCTTGTTTCAATTGCTCCTTATCGCTTATCATGCTACCATTCATCTATATTCGCACTATTATAACATTTAATTGTCTTCTCAAATTATGCATTTTTGTGCAGATACAAGACGTTACACATTTGGCGTGACATATTTTGCTGGAGTTCTTCCCGAAGAATGCTTACGAATTAAAATGCGGGCATCTTGGCAAAGGTGAAACCGCTTGAAATGTCAGGACAGCACTCACTTAAATAGAAAAGGTAACTTAAAAATAAAAAAAATATAAGGCCAAATTTCGATACAAATACATTGGCTGTAGGGATAGTTCAGCTGATACCTGATGGTGCGAAATAAGGTGAGAATTGTCGGTAATTTTTGAAGAGAGGTCCAGTAGGTCCTGTGGCCTATACGCCAGCGCGCTCAAGCTGCCGGGCGACTGCACATATGAGCGAGATGCCTGGTCGTCAGTCGTTACAGGTTGAGTCAGGTCTGTCATTTGGGACGCGGACCCCATCACATTAAATACAATGCACTCTACAATGTCATCTTGCGACGGCTGGTACCGATTCTCGCGCAATGAGGATGCGAACAAATTGTTTCATGTGCCGATCGTCGCCTTCCTCGAACTGACAACATTCCTTAATGATGTCCTCGACATTCGCACAACTCTTGAATGCAAGCAAGTGTGAGGAGTTGTACGCGTGGCTTTTGAGTATGTGGGCAGCCTGTTTGGCGTTCGACACCTGCTAGTCTGCATTGCGCCTATATTATAAAGGTGGAACGACAACATGGTAGACAATATGGGGAACAGACAAATACCCCGTGTATTACTGCACAATTATCTTAAATAGCGGTCTTCTTTCACGCACGGGGATAACCGCGATAAGACAGTACTTTCACAACTAACTGCAAGTACTGTCCATCTTAATACATAGAAGCATCTTTTCTCAATTTGCTACTGCTGCGGCAGTCCATGAGTGCGGGTAGAAAAATAGCTAGGGAGATAACTGGAGCACCTTAACGAATCCGACAGGTCAAAATCAAAAGCCGTCCACGACGGCGTCTTTCGTAGATGCTGTGCGACGTTCGGACGCTAAGGATGTGTTCCGACAGAAGAAAAGCTGCCGCGGAGTGCTTCCGACGATTATCCCAGCCAGTTGACTCCGTAGCGCTGAAAAAGAGAAAGAAAAAAAACGAAAAGAAAACGTGGTCGCCTTTCGCGGAGCTTCCGAAAAATCCGGAATGAACAATCGCTGGGGTTTGGCTCGTCGCGTTAAAATGCTCTTAAGATGATAGGCCACTTCAAGCTGACGAGAGGCTACTCCTTATAAAAAAAAAACTGATAACGCCGGATGGGACAAGTTTTGTGATGAAGTTGAGCGCGCCGGGATAACGTTTAGTTCTTCTATTTTCGTTTCAATGACGTATTCACTACATCACCGCGGGAAGTTTGAAAAGTTTAAGGTGACTACGCCACGTGGTAGTACTCGCGCGAACTAAGCCTCGATATCCGGAAAAGCTGGATACGAACCCCGTCATGTTACACATCATCTATCCGGACGTCTACCCCGACGACGAGTGCGTCGACAAGGCGAAATTCTCACACGTGCTCTAGGACTTTAGAAACGCTCATCCCGACTCTACATCGGACAAGTGGAAGAAGACCATACGAATCCTGCTAGTCCAAAACCACCGATGGGCCGTCCTGTAGGCCCACGCAGCAGCCGCCAGGTGCCTGCGTGGAATGCGCCCGCTGCGCGCTGACACGCATCCTGCAGGACCTTTAAAAAAGTCTGTCGAATCCAATTCAAAGAGCGAGTGCATATTAATGCATTCGTAACTCTCAGCTGTGTTCGCAACCTTTTGTTGATCTGTGCAACATACCCTCTCTCTTTCTCTAGGCATGTCGCCGCAGCGGTGACCGCAGTAGCACCTGTTGAAAGAAGTGAAATTACCCTTTCATTGGCTGTGCGAGAAGAGATATTCTCGGGTTGTGAGAGAAATTGTGTACCCTGCGAAGGCAGGTTTTTGCCACAAAACAAAACAGTCATGTTGTGTACACTTTCGCTGCCTCTAATATCGAATTAAAGCGTATGAGCGTTGTTTTAATTGATAAAATATACAAAACAGCCAGTGAACAAACGACAGACAATAGCATGCATGTGTAGTATCTAAAATGCGCAGCGCATTTATCTACATTGCTGTTTCACACGTTGTTTTTCAACTTGAAGCAAAAAAATAACGCATTTTCATAGTTCTCATGACCATGCTTCGGGTTTCATGAATTGATCGTTCGTGCAGCATTTCCCTGGTAAATGCCACAGCCAAAGTCTTTCTTTTCTCTCTGGCCACAGATTCGATGTAGCTAAGTGATCTGGTCGACGAGTCCCCAGCGTGCCCGCTCATCTCAACGAATTCAACCAGTAAATGGCTTCTAATGGCGTGGATGTGACAGTAGCCGTAAACACAGGGCTATGAAACGCCGGAAAAATTCCACACATGCCGTGCCTCGTCGCGCAATAACGAACTGTGCAGCAGTCGAAAGACGACCGCACAGGTAAACACAAAGCGACGAGCTACGACCTACGATTTAGCCGTAATAGGTGCCTTCCTGCCTCAACGTAGCTCCTGAAACTAGGCATCTTACATCCTACGTAACATCACTTTACGAACTGCTGCCGCTGCACGTTAAGTGTGCTAGAGAAAAAGCTTGCCAGGTTGCTGGCCCGGGCTGCCTGGCCGTCGCCGCCTGCTCTTCTTTGTCGATTGACGCGGAAGGCTCGTAACCGTAAGTGGTTATACTTCTTGCCAAGTTGGAATGGTCCTCGTGTTCAGATGTATACTCATCGCTGTTAGAGGCACCAGAACTCGAATCCATGCTCGCGATGGCGGCATCGGCGCGCTTGGAATGACCGCGGCCGGCTGGCTGCAATCCGACAAGGGCTCACAAAAAACGCCAAAAATAAAGCCATCCGCTGAAAAAATGAGCTAAGTGACTCTTCTTTTCGGTGTAATCGCACGCGGAGGATTCATTTTCAGCATTTTCGTAAAATTTTCAAATGTTGTATCCGTATCCCTTTAATTGATGATCCATCACCGACACACGGCCCCCACGCAGGCTGCGTTGCCGGACCACGCCGTCGGCTTTCACTGCCACAGCCATAGAAACTCCTAGCTGGCTGCCAACGTGGAGTGGGTAAAACGTGACGTGAGAAACGAAAATTACGAATTACTGTTTGAAAAAAGAACTGCGCAAGGAAGATGCCTATTCGAGTTAAGTGTACGCAATGTAACTTTTATTTAAAAGCATCGATAATTACGTTTCAAAGCGAAAATTCGGGACTTCGATACAGGTTGCGTTGCTGGCTGCTAGTTGATTGACATTTCATACCGAGCTCGCGGCCGCAAGCCATCTGTCATGAGGCGAATCCGAACGCCAGGAGACGTTGAAGTCGCGCGGGGAAGACGAACGTTAGGGGACGCGAGAGTCGAATGCTCATCTGTGACACCTTACACTGACACTAAACCTGCGGTTCGTCAATGTTCATGCATCTATCCTTGTTTTTATGCATGATCAAAGCCAAGCGCGGCAGCTCTTCCTGCAGTTGAGGAAGCACCGGTGACTCAGACGTAGGAGATGCGATTGGTGGTGGGAAGGGCAGGAGCCGGTTTCAGGTTTTGCTGGTTCCACGTTTGGACATGTCTATGCGTGTGTGGCTCGTGACAATGTAGTGCTAGAGCAGGACGCTGTCAAGACATGTCATCAATCGAGCAGTTGTAATTGGAGCGTGAAGATGAGGCCGACCGTCCGTGGCAAACGAGCTAAATGCTATGCAAGTATTATGCGCAAATTTTATGCGGTCCGCTCTCAACCATTCCGAATAGTCAGGAGGAGCTTCCGCCCTTGCTGTGTGAACCCTAGCTCTGGCACACGAGGACAGTCAGAGGCCACTCCTGGGATCAATGTACTGCAGTGAGTGCTCCCGTCGAATGCATATCATCATCATGCCTCGAGACAAGTCGCTGCAGACCCAAAAGATTGGACCAGGCATAGCAAAATAGCTTGGACTGAGATTGGGGACTTACGTCGGTGTTACGTCTTCCCACTGCCAGGGTGCCTACTGATACGATCTCGACCGGCTGTGGTGGGTCTTCACCGCAAGAATCAGGAAACGACGATGAAGCCAGGCATCGTGAGGATGAAAAAAGGTAAAAAAGATTGTATTCAGATCATTGGTACATGGTTGTGACTCTTATCCGAGTCTCGAGCGGTTCTGATTAACACGGGGGCCAGGACGGCCTTAAATAACCCCTGGCGGTCTTCTGCTCGTCGAGGTCTTCTTCGGGAGCCTGTGGAAGTAGGTTCTGCCGTCGACGACCTCCTGCCCTTCGAGTTATCTTTCCTTCGTCCTTCCCTTTGTGTCAGCTCGGGGAATAAAGGGGTGACGCTATTTCGGAGAAGAGGGCAATTATTTCGACATGGGGACGCCCGCTTGAACGCTTCTCACACTTGACAGGACGATGTCCAGGCTTACCGTAATAGCCTTTTCTGGGACGAGGCAAATCATCTTGTCATGGGAACGTACGCCTGAATGTCTCTATAACACTTGACAGATAGATCACAACACTACCTTGTACCAACTACTGGCCAACGTCTCGCCTTGCATGACCTTGCATAAATTATTGCATAGTTCCGAATTGTCCGATGGTTGGTCCGAAATGAAAAGAAGGAGTTTGGGTGGACTTAGCATTTCGTTTTGATAGGCATTCAGTCACTGCGTGTGCACGCACACGCTGTGATTGAATTCCTAATAAAATCAACAGATACATACGAGTGTATACCCAAAAGTAACGAGAATTGGTGTTTTAGAGCACAGCTCTTAGGCGCCCCTGTTCCTGCGTAGAGCGTCGGCGTCCCTCGGCGTAGCACAGCAAAGGATGAAAGTGCGAACGTGGAGCGCATCGGAGGATGAAAGACGGCGAGAGCGGAGAGCGCGAGGAGGAAAGCAGAGAATGAGGGTGCAGCGGAAGCATGAGGAGGAAAGCGGAGGAGGAGAGTATGGTGAAAGGGCTAGGAGGAAAGCAGAGTGCCGCGCGAGTCGTACTTGACGGCGGCGACCAGGCATGCGGCGAGCGCGTCCACCGCTACCATATATGGAAACAAAGCGCCGGTGTGGACCTCGGACCCACTGCGCATGTGCTACTTCGCCTGTGCCACCGCCGCCGCTAGATAATGCGCTCTGCGCGATCCACGCGTAGCCACGCGTTCCCGCGTTCACGCTTTCTTTCTGAACAATGACCGATGCAACTGGTGGAAATGCTTCGTCTGCCGCTGCTGCTAAACGAGCTGCCCAAGCAGAGGCTCAGCCCCGCCCAGAGGACTCTGTCGTTCAGAACCAAATTATTTGCCACAACATATCGTAAATTCCAAACACCTAAACAGCTGCGCTCAATATTCGCATTCCGGGTATGGTAATCGTTGGTGAATTCTTTGATTTGCTTATTCCTTCGAACATTCCAAAACAATTATCGTCTATAATGTACACGTTCTCGGAGGCAATGGACTTCTCCCACCGCTTTAGCCATTGCTCAAAACTCTTCAGAAACTCTTACAAACTACCCGACGCCGCACTCAGTGGATATGGTATTGCGCTACTGAGCTCGAGATCGCGAATTCAATCCCGGCCGCGGCGGCCGCATTTTGATGGCTGCGAAATGCAGAAGCGCTTGTGTACATGAAGTCAAAATTAATCCGGAGTCCCCCTCGCCCCCCCCCCCCACGGCGTACCTCAAAATCAGATTGTGGTTTTGGCACGGAAAACCCCAGAATTTAATTAATTTAGCTTTTTCAAACTGATGACCTTCAGTGGTTCCGTCGGTTACTTCTTTATCTCATCCACATCTTGACTACGCTAAATGTTCGCAACATAACACCAGAGGACAGCGATACTTAATCAGGCGTCATGTATGATGTCGATGGATCAATCAACGACAACGACCTACCTATTTTGGTTAAACCCGCCACAGCGGATGTAATTATTATAATAGTCCATTGTCTAGGAGAATCACGTTGTGTGAAGATAACCCTTAAGAGAGGAAGCTTGCCGTCACACGTGAAAGTTGGATTTTTCCGTCATCCAGTGCGACCTTTCGTGCCGAGACCTCGTCAGTGTCGTAACTGTTTGAAGATCGGGCATGTCAGCGGTATATGTAAAAATTCGACCGTGTGCCCATAATACTTTGAGTAGCACCGCGCTGATGCTTGCCGTGCGAGTCACTTCAAGTGTGCCAATTGCTGTCGTCCCCATGAAGCGTCGTCGATAGACTGCCCGACAGAAAAGACAGAACTGAAAGTCCTTAACAAATGGTGAGAGAAAACTCAACGCAATAGAGGCCACCGCCAAAGCACCATGGTGTCGTGGCCACCGCAGACGATCTTCGTCTACTAAAGATAATGATAACGTCGTAAGAAAGACGTTACTTCCTGCAGCTGGTGCTCCCAAGCCGGTCAACCGCACTGACGACACGGTGTCTGGTGACGCAGTGAATACGCCTCCTGCAAACGCCTGGCCTGCACCCGGATTAAGTCCTCCAGCAGAACAAAGACCAACGGTGGACAACCGACGCACCAATGACGGCACTGATCGAGCGCAAGGACAAGACAAGCAAGAAATTGAAATCATCAAGTCTCTAATGAAAGTCATTGGCATGTTGGTAAGTGGCATGCAGACCCCATCTGCTCGGGGTGCACTGCAAGTGCTGGACGGTCTGGATACGGTTCTTGCGAGCCTCGAATAGTAAACAGAATGGCTCTACCACCTCAGCCGTTCTTCAGACAAGTCAAGGATCCGTTATGCAATGGAATGTCCGTGGACTGAAATCCGGTATTGATAATTTTTGCCTATCGATTCCCCCTTCTTGTTGGTGTAAGGTAGCCAATCGGACGTTATTCTGGTTAACCTCCCTGCTTTCTACTTTTCTCTTTCCTCTCCCCCCTCCCCTTCTTGTTGTCGGTGAACCGAACCTACAGAAACCCGTCCAGCTCTCATGCTATGAACCTTACGTGTCATCGACTTGTAATGACATTAAAAGATGATCATGTTCACAGAGTGTGAACTGACTTACGTTGTTCATCCAGTGCGGCTTCATGACAGTAATAAATATGTCTGCTTGACTGTGACAAAACACAAACTTGCGTTTACTCTAGTGGGCGCTTACGTTTCTCCAAGTTGTTTCGACAGAGAGACTGAGTGACATATTGTCACGTGGTGGTGACGTTGAATAAGACAGTAGCAATACTGTGAACAAGAAAACTAACTTTTATTGGGCGAACCTGTGCCCACAAAACAGGCTACACTTATAGCGCAACGATAGCGGCGAACACGCTCGGCGATCGTCGAAAATCTGATCAGCGGGTCAAGCGCGTCGGCTTTTATAAATCAGTCATCGAATGTTCCAGATTAACTGATGGGACCCGCGTGTCTTCCACAAAGCTCTACACCATTCGTGTCACGCGATGAAATCTGATAACACAAGGTTCGGCGACAACAGACACGCGGATAGAAGCGTCGATAACTTTCCAGAAACGTCGGATACATGCAGGCGCGTCCCTCGCTCTGCGATTACAGTTGTTAAGCGGCGAAACGTGGTTGCCCGATAAAGATAAGTACACGTGTCATTACCCCCCTCTTAAAAAGCATCGACCCGATGCTGCAAACAAACGAAAGTAACAAAGAAAAGCACTCGTATCAAAGAAAACAACAAACTAAGGAAGTTCATCAGCGTCCGTAAAATGGTTTAAGGCGCACCACGTGGACCACTTCAGATCGTGCGCGGCGCCGCTGTGAGTGCGAAATGCCGTCTGGCACGACCTCATAGTCTAGTGCGCCAATACGTCGGATGACCTTGTAGGGTCCGAAATAGCGTCGCAGCAGCTTCTCACTGAGTCCTCGCCGGCGTATCGGGGTCCATACCCAAACACGGTCGCCGGGCTGGTACTCGACGAAGCGTCGTCGGAGGTTGTAGTGTCGGCTGTCGGTACGCTGCTGGGTCTTGATCCGTAGGCGGGCGAGCTGTCGGGCTTCTTCGGCGCGCTGGAGATAGCTAGCGACGTCAACATTCTCTTCGTCAGTTACATGCGGCAGCATGGCGTCAAGCGTCGTCGTCGGGTTCCTGCCGTAGACCAGCTTGAACGGCGTGATCTGTGTTGTTTCTTGTACCGCCGTGTTATAAGCGAATGTTACGTACGGCAGGACGGCATCCCAGGTCTTGTGTTCGACGTCGACGTACATCGCTAGCATGTCGGCGAGGGTCTTATTCAGCCGCTCCGTAAGACCATTCGTCTGCGGGTGGTAGGCCGTTGTCCTCCTGTGCCTTGTCTGACTGTATTTCAGAATGGCTTGGGTGAGCTCCGCTGTAAAGGCCGTGCCTCGGTCGGTGATGAGGACTTCTGGGGCGCCATGTCGCAGCAGGATGTTTTCGACAAAGAATTTCGCCACTTCGGCTGCGCTACCTTTCGGCAGTGCTTTTGTTTCAGCGAAGCGGGTGAGGTAGTCCGTCGCCACGACGATCCACTTATTTCCGGTTATTGACGTCGGAAAGGGTCCCAGCAAGTCCATCCCGATCAGCTGAAATGGTCGGCAAGGAGGCTCGATTGGCTGTAGTAATCCGGCTGGCCTTGTCGGCGGTGTCTTGCGTCGCTGACAGTCTCGGCATGTTCTGACATAACGGGCGACGTCGGCGGTCAGGCGCGGCCAATAATACTTTTCTTGTATCCTCGATAGTGTCCGGGAAAATCCGAGGTGTCCAGCGGTCGGATCGTCATGTAGGGCGTCCAATACTTCTGGACGAAGTCCTGACGGGACAACAAGAAGGTAATTGGCGCGGACTGGTGAGAAGTTCTTCTTCACGAGTAGACTGTCTTGAAGCGTGAAGGAAGATAATCCGCGCTTAAATGCCCTGGGGACAACGTCGGTGTGCCCTTCCAAATAATCGACGAGGCCTTTAAGCTCCGGGTCCGCTCGTTGTTGTTCGGCGAAGTCTTCCGCGCTTATTATTCCAAGGAAGGCGTCGTCATCCTCGTCATCTTGCGGCGGCGGGTCAATGGGGGCACGTGATAGGCAATCGGCGTCTGAGTGTTTTCGTCCGGACTTGTATGTTACAGTGATGTCGTATTCTTGTAGTCTGAGGCTCCACCGTGCCAGCCGTCCAGAGGGATCCTTTAAATTCGCTAGCCAACACAAGGCGTGGTGATCGCTGACGACTTTGAATGGCCTGCCATATAGGTAAGGGCGAAATTTCGCTGTAGCCCAAACGATGGCGAGGCATTCCTTTTCGGTTGTAGAATAATTGCCTTCCGCTTTTGACAACGACCGGCTAGCGTAAGCTATCACGTGTTCATGTCCATCTTTTCTCTGGACTAGGACGGCACCGAGGCCTAGGCTACTGGCGTCAGTGTGGATTTCGGTATCGGCGTGCTCATCGAAGTGCGCAAGTACGGGCGGCGACTGCATGCGTCGTTTGAGTTCTTGAAATGCGTCGGCCTGCGGCTTTTCCCACTTGAACCCGACGTCACATTTAGTTAGCTGCGTCAGCGGCTCAGCGATGCGCGAAAAGTTCTTGACAAATCGCCTGTAGTAGGCACACATGCCAAGAAATCTACGCACTGCCTTCTTGTCGATGGGCTGCGGGAACTTTGCTATGGCCGCTGTCTTCTGCGGGTCGGGGCGGACTCCAGATTTTCTGATGACGTGGCCTAAAAATAGAAGCTCCTCGTAGGCGAAGCGGCACTTTTCCGGCTTCAGAGTAAGTCCTGATGACCTGATGGCCTCTAGTACTGTTGCAAGCCGCCTAAGGTGAACGTCGAAATTTCCGGCGAAGATGACGACGTCATCCAAGTATACGAGACAGGTCTGCCACTTCAATCCTGCTAAAACCGTGTCCATCACGCGCTGGAACGTTGCAGGCGCCGAGCACAGTCCGAATGGCATAACCTTGAACTCGTAGAGGCCGTCTGGGGTGATGAAGGCGGTCTTTTCGCGATCTCTTTCGTCGACTTCTATTTGCCAATAGCCAGACTTGAGGTCCATGGACGAGAAGTATTTGGCGTTGCAGAGCCGATCGAATGCGTCGTCTATCCGTGGGAGGGGGTATACGTCCTTCTTTGTGATCTTGTTCAGACGACGATAATCGACGCAGAAACGCAGGGTTCCGTCCTTTTTCTTCACCAGGACAGCAGGGGATGCCCACGGGCTTTTCGACGGCTGGATGATGTCGTCGCGCAGCATTTCGTCGACTTGTTCTCTTATAGCTTCGCGTTCTCGCGGCGAAACGCGGTAAGGGCTCTGACGGAGTGGTCGAGCGCATTCCTCGGTGATTATGCGATGCTTGGCGACTGGTGTTTGTCGAATCCTCGATGACGTCGAAAAGCAGCCTTTGTATCGTCGGAGCAGACTTCTGAGCTCCTGTTGCTTAATCATAGGGAGATTTGGATTAATGTCGTAGTCTGGTTCGGGAACCACAGTCGTCGGGGTAGATGCGGCGGAATCCGAGAGGACAAACGCATTACTTGTTTCCAGAATTTCCTCGATGTACGCGATCGTCGTGCCCTTGTTGATGTGCTTGAACTCCTGGCTGAAGTTTGTCAGCAACACTTCAGTTTTCCCTTCATGCAGTCGAGCGATCCCTCTTGCGACGCAAATTTCACGGTCTAGCAGTAGACGTTGGTCGCCTTCGATGACGCCTTCTACGTCAGCGGGTGTTTCGGTGCTGACCGAAATAACAATGCTGCAGCGAGGCGGGATGCTCACTTGCTCTTCGAGCACACTCAAGGCGTGGTGACTACGAGGGCTCTCCGGCGGTATCGCATGATCTTCCGACAGTGTTATTGACTTCGACTTCAGGTTGATGACTGCGCCGTGTTGGTTGAGGAAGTCCATACCGAGAATGACGTCTCGTGAACACTGTTGGAGGATAACGAAGGTGGCAGGGTAAGTCCGGTCATGAATGGTTATTCTTGCCGTGCAGATCCCAGTCGGCGTGATGAGGTGTCCTCCAGCGGTTCGAATCTGAGGGCCTTCCCATGCGGTCTTAACTTTCTTCAACTGGGCGGCGATGTGTCCACTCATTACGGAGTAATCGGCCCCTGTGTCGACTAAGGCAGTGACTGCGTGGCCGTCGAGAAGCACGTCGAGGTCGGTTGTTCTTTGTCTGGCGTTGCAGTTGGGTCTTGGCGTCGGATCACGGCTGCGTCGTGTTGAACTGAAGCTGGAACGTTGCGTCGTCAAGTCGTCTATCGTCAGTGTAGTCTTGGCTTCCCGACTTCTTCGGGACGGCGGCGTGTCGTCATTAGGTCGTCCAGATGGTCTCTTCGTCGTCTTCGTCGGCGGCGGAGGATCTTCGTCAGTTCGACGAACAGCAACCGCACCTCCATCGGTTGCTGCTTTTAGTTTTCCGGATATGGGCTCGCAGAGCGGCCCCGGGCTGGGCCGGTGTACGGTCGGCGCTGCGGCGACAGGTAGCGGCCTGGTGACGGCGAACGGGACGGTCGTCGAGGGCTCCACTGAGTGGCGGCGAGGTAGTCGGCGATGTCACGTGGGCGCTCTCCAAGCTGTGGACGCGGCGCGTTGACGGCGAAACCTCGCAGTCCCATCTCTCGGTACGGGCATCGTCGGTAGACGTGACCTGCTTCTCCGCAGTGGTAGCAGAGCGGGCGGTGGTCAGGAGCACGCCAAACGTCTGTCTTCCTCGGGTAGCTGCGCTGGGCGACGGGTGGGCGTGCTGGCGGCGGCGGTGGTGGTCGACGGAATTGCGGCGTTACGGGGTCCTGGCGCGGTCGTGGAAGGGGACCTTGACGGCGGGCGACGGCGGCGTAGCTCATCGCTTGCGGCTGAGGCTGCGGTGGTTCTGGTTGCACTTGAGGAACTCCAAGCGATCGGTGCACCTCTTCTTTTACGATGTCGGCGATCGAGGCCACTTGAGGCTGCGACGAAGGCAAGACCCTCCGCAGTTCCTCGCGCACAATGGCCCTGATGGTCTCGCGCAGATCGTCCGTGGCCAGCGATTGAATTCCTGCGTAGTGGGTAGAGCCTGTACGGCGGTTGAATTGCCGGTTCCGCATTTCGAGTGTCTTCTCGATGTTCGTCGCCTCAGAAAGAAACTCTTCGACGGTCTTCGGTGGGCTTCTTACCATCCCGGCGAAAAGTTCCTCCTTTACCCCACGCATCAGTAGGCGGACTTTCTTCTCCTGGGCCATATCCGGGTCGGCGTGGCGGAACAAACGGCTCATTTCTTCTGTAAAAATGGCAACGTTCTCGTTTGGTAGCTGCACTCGGGCGTCCAGCATAGCTTCAGCCCTTTCCTTGCGCACGACGCTTGTAAAGGTGCGTAGGAAGCCGCTACGGAACAGGTCCCACGTTGTCAAGGTCGATTCCCTGTTCTCAAACCAAGTTCTGGCGGTGTCTTCTAAGGCGGTAGACATGCCGCAGCTTCTCGTCGGAGTCCCAGTTGTTGAATGTTGCGATTCGTTCGTAGGTCTCCAGCCATGATTCCGGGTCTTCAGTCGCTGCTCCATGGAAGGTTGGTGGGTCCCGAGGTTGTTGTAGGATAACAGGGGACGCCGGTGCAGCCATTGGCGTTGTCTTGACCACGATCTTCTTTGTCGTCTCAGGTAGAAGTCCGTGCTCTGGGGGCAGTCCTTGCAGTCTGCGGCTAGCACGCTGGTCTTCGGCGATGTTGGTTCTGTCCTCGGGCTTCGGGCTTGGGTCGCGACTTTGCGGGGGCGTTCGGTACATGAACGCACAAGCACCTCCACCAGATGTCACGTGGTGGTGACGTTGAATAAGACAGTAGCAATACTGTGAACAAGAAAACTAACTTTTATTGGGCGAACCTGTGCCCACAAAACAGGCTACACTTATAGCGCAACGATAGCGGCGAACACGCTCGGCGATCGTCGAAAATCTGATCAGCGGGTCAAGCGCGTCGGCTTTTATAGATCAGTCATCGAATGTTCCAGATTAACTGATGGGACCCGCGTGTCTTCCACAAAGCTCTACACCATTCGTGTCACGCGATGAAATCTGATAACACAAGGTTCGGCGACAACAGACACGCGGATAGAAGCGTCGATAACTTTCCAGAAACGTCGGATACATGCAGGCGCGTCCCTCGCTCTGCGATTACAGTTGTTAAGCGGCGAAACGTGGTTGCCCGATAAAGATAAGTACACGTGTCAATATTATGTCTCCTCGTCCATGGATTGTTGTCGGGGACATTAGTGCGCATAATTCATTTTGGGAAAGCATCAAGGTAAATTCCAAAGGAAAGAACCTCGTTTGCCTTGCTTGTGACCATTAGCTGTGCTGCATAAACGATGGCAGTCCCATGCTTCTGCGTGGCCGGACGTATAGCAGTTGTTTAAACTTAGCTTTTGTTTCGAGATTTCTTGCTGGCGGCGTCCATTGGTTCGTACACATAGAAACCCATGGAAGCGACCACATTCCTACCTACCTGAAGATAAAAGGCCTAGCGAAATTGGCTTCATAAAGTCTTCAACAAACAGTAGATTGGTCAGTGTTTAAATCACTGGTGGAAGACGCATGCCACGAAGGCTTTTCGTCCACACTGGAAATTCAGATCACCAAGGTTATGCAGGATGCTATTCGTTCATTTCGGCCAATGGAGAAATACACGGACTTTGAGGCGCAAATAGAGCACCTCTGTGCAATCCGCCGGCGAGCGGAGCGAAGATACAGATGGACTAAGTTTACGCCCTTAGAGAGGCCAGACGCATGCAAAAGAAAATTCAGCGTCGCATTGTTGTGCTGCAAAATCAACGCTGGAAATCTTTTTGTGAGTCTGTCGATCCGCGTAAACATCTGTCGGTTATCTGAAGAACAATCCGTGGACTTCGAACAATTCCTCAACAGCGCCGTCGATTAAAATCTCTATCCCTTCATTAAAGAGTCCGAGAAGTCGGCGTAGCAGAAGATCATTGCGCGAAAATCGCGGGCCCGACGTTCCAGCGTTGCACACCTATTCCTATTGTCACCCCTGGCTCCCGAGACCCTCGTATGGACACTCCTTTCTCGAATTGGAGGCCTCACTCGCTAGGTGCAGGCGATCTTCGTCACCAGGGCCCGATGGCATGCATCACATACTCTGTGCTTGCAAACCTTGGTCAAGAGGCCAGAGATGCACTTCTTGGCCTACATAACGCATCATGGCGTGACAACTTGATCCCTACGACGTGGAAATCCAGTCGCCTTGTTCCACTCCTCAAGCCTGGCAAATCTCCATTAGAACTGTCATCTTACCGTCCGATAGCACTGGCCAGCTGCGTCTGCAAGGTAATGGAGAGAATGATCCTTACACGGTTAGAATGGTACCTGGAATTTTACAACGTCTATCCAGAGGTAATGGCTGGTTTTCGACGTGGCCGCTCGTCAATAGATAGCGTTATCGACCTGGTAACATACGTACAGCACCAGAAACACCTGAAACGAATCAGAGCGGCCTTATTCCTTGATGTTAGAGGTGCCTACGACAATGCAGATCATCATGCAATTCTGGACGCGTTAGAAGCTGTAGGGATTGGTGGACACGTGTTTCGCTTAATACGCCGCTATTTAAATGGAACATATTCCTGTATTTTTACTGAAGATGTACCAACGCCGTCTAGCTATACCAGTCGTGGTGTACGTACCGCAAGATGGAGCATACAGTGCGCGTCACCCTTGTGTAGTGCGCGGGAGCGGCGGCCGCCGGTGCGCTCCGGAGACAGCCAGTGACGTCTAATGGTAGCTACTGGGCTCGAGATAAGAAGTGTCTGGGCACAGCCGGCCAACGCATCTAATCTCGGGCCCAGCCACTACCGTTAGACGTCGCTGGCTGGCTCCGGAGCGCCCCGGCGGCCGCCGTTCACACGCTCTACACTAGGGTGACGCGCACTGTACTTAACCCTACCTTATTGAACCTGGTGCTCGTTAGTCTCGTACAGCTCTCCGTATATGAAGACGACATTTTCATCTGGGCTTCAGGAGTGACGCGTGTACAAGTCCGGGCACAACTTCAAAAGGCTTTAACGGCCGTGTCAACATATTTAAGAAGGCAAGACCTGGAGATTTCCCCTGAGAAGTGTGCACTCGTTGCTTTTACTAGCAAAGCAATGGCCGCGTATGCTTTGCGGATTAATGGCCAAAATATACCTTACAGACGAACGCACTGATTTCTTGGCGTCATGATTGATAGATACTTGTCTTGGAGCCCTTATGTCTCGTACTCGACAAAGCGTTTGGCAGCCACTGTGGACATTCTCGCGTTTCTCGAGGTGAAGTCATGTGGTGCTATAGTACCATTAATATTGCATTTATAACAAGTCCTATTTTCGGGCTTTTTATGGTACAGCTTACCTGTACTAGGAAATACTTACTTTACAAATATCCGTAGACTTCAGAGTGTGCAAGCCCAAGCACTCAGAATTTGTCTTGGTCCCCCAAAAACTACGTCATCGATTGCGACAGTGGCCATTGCTAGAGATTCTCTTTGACATTCTACATTGCTACAGATGTGCAGAGAAGCACACATCCGACAGCTGACTCGGATTCCCTCACACAATCTTGCTTGCTTACCAGCAATGAAGCCACATTCAACTTTTGCCGAAAGTATTGTAGGACATGAGTCCTACTTGCCAACACGATTCACGCCCGCTACACGATTATCAGCACCACTGTGGTGGCAAGCAACATTGTAATACATTTACAACGTCCACAGATTCCGCCAACATATCTACACATATGGCTCGGTAAAACTCAACAACTCTGCTGCTGCAGTCATCGTCCCGGCAAAATCTGCAGAAATCAAGTTACAGACTTCATGTGTTACCACCTCGACAGGTGCAGAACTTGCGGCACTCCGACTGCACTGGATTTGGTTAATCAGGAACAACTAGAACAACGGACAGTTTTTAGTAATTCCATGGCAGCCCTTCAGTGCATGCAAAGTCCAATGCGCCACGGACCCAATGAACAACTGACCTCAGAAATTTGACAGATATATGGTCGCAGCCATGACAAGGAACACAACATAATATTTTAATGGATTCCAGGAGATTGCAACATCAGCGGGAATGAACACGCCGACGAAGCCGCTCGATCTGCGCATGAAAGTGGTCAATGAGTCTTAATTCCGCTTTCGCGAACAGACGCTGCGGCTGGGCTGCGACTGATATCCCGTGAATCCTACGAGACTCGAACGTTTTTACCGTGTGTCGTTTGCGTTCGTTGTCGCCGGACGCAGATCCATCTACCGGCCAGACTGCCACGACGTGAACAGATCATGCTGTACCGTCTGTGGCTAGGCGTTGCATTTACCAACTCTTATGTCTTCGTTATTGGAATGGCCAACAGCCCCACGTGCGACACATGCAGCTGTGAAGAGACGCTCTCACACATTATCTGTGTCTGCCCGCGCTATAGTGCCGAGAGGCAAGTGATGTGCAGAGTGATGGACCAATTGTACAATCGTCCACTGTCACAACTAAAAGTCCTAGGCCAGTGCTCCCAAAGAACATCCACGCAGAAGGCCTTATTCGCGTTGCTAAGATTCCTGCTGGCTACGGTCCATTACGATAGACTTTAAGAACGTCGCTCCCTACCGCTCTACAGTGTGCGTGGTGTGTTTGTGCTCGTCCCTCTTTTTCTCTCTCTCTCCTCCTTCGTCTCTCTCTTTTTATCTCACTACTCCTTCCCCCCATGCAGGGTAGCCAACCGGAACTACCTCTGATTAACCTCCTTTTCTATACAGCCTTTCTCTCCTTTTTTCTCTCTCACTCTTTCCTTTAAGCTTTCGCTTCGTTCTTGGAGGTAACAAGTCGGAAGGGGCAAGATATGGGAAGTATACGGGATGATACGGGGAGATACGGGAGCTGAGGTAAGATTGCGTGAATTGTCATCCCAACTGGGTCAGGAAGTGCTGCGCGCCCAGTGCTGTGTGGGCGAGAGCGTTGCCGTGATGCACAAGCCACTCGCCTGAATTCCACAGCTCGGGGAGTTTTCTTCAAATTGCATCACGCAAACGCTTGGTCACTTCAACGTAAAATTACTGGTTGACTGTCTGACCTAGCGGCACAAATTTAATGTGATATCAAAATTTTGATAATGAAACTTTGCTAAGTAGAGACCGAAACTTGATGGGCACACGTTGTTCGTTGGTGTCCGCCATCGCAAAACCGACGTGGCGTAGGCTCAAAAGAAAGCTATTCTGTGAGCATGCAAAACTTTACACAAGGTCGCTGTTTGGCCACCTTAAGGGGACCACAGTGTAGTACGGGCGCCTAGCGGCATGGTTTGGTACTAGCGACCCTTCAGCCTATAATAAAAAAGAAATTCTCGTTACTTTTTGGTCCCCCTCACATATTACAGGCATACATAATATACTTGATGAAATGAGCGCTACGAATACGCGGACGATAGAACACAAGTACGACAGACAAGGCGCTACTTCCAACTAAATGTTTTTTGAAGAAACAGAACTTTAAATAGATGCAACCATGAATGGCCCAACGTGACATCACCACCTCCCTATCTCTTCAGAAAAGCTATCTCTTTTTCAGTAAGCGTCACTGAAGGGGAACTAATGCACGTGCCCTCGGCCTTAGCAATGTAAAAGGCTTCCAATATCTCGCGTTCTAGTCTATCTCTAGACCATGCCAGAAACCTGGTGTCGCGAAACGTCACAATTGCCGTCCGTATCTTCGCGACACCAGGTTTCTGGCATGGTCTAGAGATAGACTAGAACGCGAGATATTGGAAGCCTTTTACATTGCTAAGGCCGAGGGCACGTGCATTAGTTCCCCTTCAGTGACGCTTACTGAAAAAGAGATAGCTTTTCTGAAGAGATAGGGAGGTGGTGATGTCACGTTGGGCCATTCATGGTTGCATCTATTTAAAGTTCTGTTTCTTCAAAAAACATTTAGTTGGAAGTAGCGCCTTGTCTGTCGTACTTGTGTTCTATCGTCCGCGTATTCGTAGCGCTCATTTCATCAAGTATGCATAACCAACTCACCCACATCAAGCTTCTAATACATAATATACTATGTGTGGTGATCATAAGAGCAGCAAGTATATATTGTCACGCGTAAATTATCTCCTATTTCTTAATAATAATAAGGATGATATCAAGCCATCTAGGCGTGTAAATCCTCAGTGCCTCACTTTTCGCCAATGTGACAGCCATTTATTAAATTCAAAAATATTCCTAAGAAAGAGAAGTCAAAACATCCTGCATGTATCTTCAGAGCAAGAGGGTATAAATGAACGGAAGCACCTTGCCCACCAATATACGTTCGAGCTCGCCTGATTCTCTGTGTGTGTTATTTTAAATATGTCAGAGATCGCAATTTTATGTATATACAGCTCTCGTATTACAGTTTCCTCGAATAGACGCATATATCACACAGTATATTCCAGACGCATATGTGTGCCCATGATACTCCATCCATTTCTCTTAGCTCCCTCTATTCAACTGATTGCCCATCCTGCCTTTCCGTAGCTCTGCTCCTTCCCTCCGGCAAAACAGGAATGCAAGGCCCTCTGTCATGTCTTGAAAGGACGTCGGACATTTCGCAGCGACCGTAGGCGAACTGAGGGCCCAGCAGAATAAACTGACACGGCTTCCTCATCATCACTGTAATAGGAGTGCCCACGTGACTTCAGTGCAACCGTGTTAGAGCAACAGTTACTTCCTTAACACTCCGTTGCTCAGCCCAGCGACCCCTAAATGCAATCTATCCGTATACGCAGGAGAAGGCGATACGCCCCCCCCCCCCCCTCCCTCCTGCCGCGATGACACATCTGGAATGCTGCCGTCATGGTAGCACATGAAGTATGTGCCCGCATCCAAGAAGCAGATGCGTGACGAGCGCTCAAATATGGAAAAACACATCGAGCATAAGCATAATCAACGAAAAGTAAAAATATATTGCGGGAAACTTTTTCAGCAATAAGGGGGAAACACAAGGCAGACAACTGGGAGTGGGCTTCACCCCAAGCCACGTATGCCTTCGTTTGGAATTTGTACAAACAACTTTCATCATATGTGACTCATATGTAACACATAAGGGTGCATTTAATTTGCTTTGCATCACTTGCGGGATACCACTGCAGCCGGAGATTTTGCATCGGTGTGTCTCCTCTGATCGTGCTTAAGTTCAAAAGAAAGCAAGTCGCGCGCCGGACTTCTTCCTCGTCCTGCGTTCTTGCTCTAAACGAAAAGGAGGCGGAAAGAAAGGAAGAAGGCGGAGATGTTAACCAGGAAAACCTCTGGTTGGCTACCCTACGCACCACTAAGGCAAAGGCGCCTAGTCGCCCTCAAGAAACACAAAAGTGCCTTCACAGCATTCTGGGCCGACGAGCGATGTGGACGGTGTTCGAGTTGCGCCCGTACCGACAACGGCCCATCGTCCAGTTGTCGCAATACGCTATGAGTAGTGTTTGTCTTGCTGTACATTTGCTTAGTGCGCGTGGTTCAGAACGTGAAAAAAAAAGGACAGAGGAGAGACGGTGAAGCACCATACAAGAATGTACAGCAAGCCTAAGCACCAACTTCACCAAGAATAAGTTCTTTGGAGAGTGTTCGTATTCGCGACTAAAATCAACAACAGTGGCGCAATAAATGCTCGATGTTCTCTTCACCATCGCAGACGGCACACGCAGTGCTGTCAGTGATTCCAGTCAATGTGTATGCCTTCATGAAGGCTTGCTGCCGGTCGTTCAGTGTTGGCGGAAGACATTTAGCTAGAAACTTATTCAATACCAAAACTGGACAAGAAAAAAAATTCTAGTAGTACGAGTATTCTAGTATTCGAGTGTGTTCGAGTGTATTAGAGTATTCGAAATTCTAGTATCTACGAGTGATGCCTGTAGGCATCACTAGTAAATAAAGAATCTCTTCCGCGATGATGGTGGCGCTGATGAAGCACTAGGTATTCGTCCAAAAAGCACTCGGCAGGTCTAACCGCTCAACCACATATATAAATTTAAATGCGGACAACATACACTGCAAAAAACGTTAGACCATAAAAGTGTTCTTGTGGATAACTTCAAGGATTTATACATCGCTCTGAAGGGGTATTTTGTATGAAGCAATTTCCTAAATGCAATTCACAGTGTTGCATTATTGGCGGCACCATATTATAGGTGCAATTGCAAAACCACATAATTCTTGCGGGAATATGCACTTGCGTGACAATATTTTCTAAACATTAAAATAGAAGGAAAATGTGTTGCGGCCACATGGGCGTTGCATCGCGGCGGTGGTGCGAACATTATGATGCTCACTGCTGTGTCTTTATTGCCAATCCATAAGAGCTAACAGCGCTAGCTAAATACATATACGCTCCATGACGACAAACAGCAGGAAGGCGACAATTAAGTTACAAAAACGCAGCCCACTTCGCGTCACGTGATAGCAACCATTCCTCATAAATTATGGTTAGCCATACTTTGCGGAAGCTAACCGGAACGGTGGGCGCCTAAAAATGTCTTGCATAAATGAAGTTTTATTTCCCTTTGTTACAAAGAAGCGCCTACATGTGTCTCGCATAAATGAAGTGATGTTTTATTTCCCCCCCTTTTTCTTTACAATACACGGTAGGATCTGCACACATCGTCAAATCTACTGCTCTCGCTTACTTATGTTGGCGAGCAGTGTAATTAATAATTAAGCATCATGTAAAAGCAAATCTCGGTAATACCGTGGTCATCTGAGTACCCGTGTTACATCATAGTCATCTGCATGACCAAAATAAAGCTCTACTACATACTTAAAAGGCATGACCTGTGAAAGTGCGCGCTTCGTGCACCCTCGAATAGTTTAAGGGTGAAGCACGGGCCCTTTCATCATAGTTAGATGCCGCATTCCGATGAGTCCGGACTGCAGAAAAAGAAAAAAGAAATAAAGATAGATAGATAGAGAAAGAAAGAAAGAAAGAAAGAAAGAAAGAAAGAAAGAAAGAAAGAAAGAAAGAAAGAAAGAAAGAAAGAAAGAAAGAAAGAACGCTGGTGTGCCGCATTTCGGCTGTACGAAGCATCCCACTATGACGTCCCTCGTAGTTCAGCTGTCGCTTTGGGACGCTAACCTGAAACGGCTGAAGAACCTAAGGAAGAAACTGCGGAAAATGGGTCAAGAGGATGTTTTCACGGAACTCTACCATAAATAAGGTACACTTCTTGTTTTCTTTTGTTACACCGTTGAAGATTACACAATTAACCCTTCTCTCGAAACTCCTACCTCTTCGTCCCCATTCATTTCCTTTTTCCTTGTTTTTTCTAGGTTAAACATATTTCTAAATTAAACATGACGATTATTTTCCCCTGTGCTTTCTCGGTCTTCAACGTCTGTTTTCTTAGTATTGGTTGTAACCTGAAAAAAAAAAACGAGCCCCTCAGATCCACTATTATTCTCGTCGAAACTCTTAAAGGGCGTACAACTCATACATCCTAGTCACTGTAGGGTTGTCGAGCCGGTTCACTGGTTCTGTCGCGAACTTGCTTCACATGCGAAACGCGACTTCTTAGAAGCCTAAAACCATATCCCCCTACCACCAACCACCCAGAAAGACAAAAAGAAAAGTAACAGGAAAGCGCTGCTTTCCGCGCTGCCACTAGCTGCTACACAAGAGCTCCCTGCTACAGCAGCAAACCGGCCGCTGCTCTTTCATGTTCTGACGGATGTGGCATTCGTCAGCGACGGGGTGGTCTCTATCGGCGCAAAGAAAGAGACCCGCCAGGTAGCAGTTACCACAAGTTCAAGAAGGGCGCCGAAAGCGCCGGCCTCTCTTATGACTCCTCGACGAGGCACCTGGACTTCGAGGCAATACCGGAAGAACGCTCGGCACGCCCACTAAAGAAAACCCGTCGCCGTCAGACACCGTTTGCTTGCTGCGCACCGCCTCAACCACACAGACGGGCGTCTGAGCACTCGGAGCTCCCTCCATGCGTTAGGTCCCCTTTGGATCGTTCTGCTCAGTCCACTCGCCGACGGACGTCAGCTTCCGGGTGGCGCGAGCACATTGGACGGTCCGTCTGGAAGAATGTGCTCAACTCAGTGGATGGATTCTCTCGAGTCAGTAACTTAGAGCAACACGCGACCCCGATGCGGGCATTCCAGGGTTGCGAAATCACAGTCACGCGGTTCAGAAAGGTTATATTTTTATGCGGCACAAGCAGTCCAACATGTGCAAAATTTTCATTCCGTTTTAAAACGCCCCCCATAAAAAAGAAAGAAAGAAAGAAAGAAAAAGAAGGAAAAAGAAAACGTGCGTGTACTGAGTGTGACGGGGTGTGTTATCCAGCATACCAGCGTGGCGCATTTATGCGCTCATGAGCAAAACCTGCCACCCGCGTGAAACCGATAAGCCCCGAAAGAGAGCGGTGCCCTGCCGTGTCGATACTCACCGTAGCACTCGCTCCTCGTCATTATGTATATACGGTTTGTGGCGGACACGCGCGTAAAACAAACATGCCATCAGGGGGTATTCGGCTGACCTTTACCAGATGGCGTAGACCGCTGCGTAATGGTCGCAGCGCGGTTCGTGAGCCTCCGCTTCTTTGTTTGTAGCGCGTCTTCAAGGAGGATGATGAACTCTCTGCCCGCGATGGTAAAGAAGCAGTCAATCGTCTAAGGGCGGGAACCCGCGGGGCAGTCTGTGCGCCGCGCAGGGACAACCTCTCATTTCGAGGCGCGCGGCTTTAAGAGGAGGGAAGGCAGAGGTGTGCAATTTGACGAGGAGCGTAGCCTTTGTCCCTGCGCGAAAGCACATCCGGCCTATCTGCACCTGAGGACATGTCTCGGGCTGCGCTCCTGACACGCGGAGGGCGCAGAGGGGAAAGCCCGCCGAGATGCGCGCGCCGCGGGTACTACACTGCTTTGAGGAAAGCGTTGTTCGCGCGAAACAGGGAGAGAGTCGGCGCAGCCTTATACCGGCTAAACCCAGTTTAAATCTGGGCAACGACGGAAGTAGCCAGAGAACGCTAGTGCGAGAGCAATTGCTTTTCATGTGATTGTTGCGGAGGTCACCCTGGCAGCCGTGCGACCGCATTTGCATGATTAAATCGAGACGAGCATATATAACGAGGCGAGTCAGGTTTTTACAGCCCCTACTCTGCTACCGGAAAATTGCATATTTGCGAGGGAGGAAAAATGGGCGAGGCCACCCACGTAGCTACGCGTGTATGTCCTTATAGTAGAGTGCATGGTTCATTGAGCTCATGTATGTCCGTACGTGTGCACGCGCACACGCGCACACACACACACACACACACACACACACACACACACACACACACACACACACACACACACACACACACACACACACACACACACACACACACACACACACACACACACACACACACACACACACACACACACACACACACACACACACACACGCACGCACGCACGCACGCACGCACGCACGCACGCACGCACGCACGCACACGCACGCACACACACACACGCACGCACACACACACACACACACACACACACACACACACACACACACACACACATATATATATATGCGTGCGTGCGTGCGTGCGTGTGTTCCTATTTGGCCGTTACTTCAACTAAAGCTAAATAAATTAGATAAACATGGAGAACGGAAAATACTATGTCATCGAAATGGGATATCAACACATTCAGCTGCTGACTCATTGTAACCATAGCACTTCGTTCGATGATGAATGCCGTCACCTCCTCAACGTGCGCGGTAATCGAAGCTGTAAATGGCATGCGAAATCCGCTTTTGTTACGTGCCATGGTTAAACGTACGTTTGGTGCTTAGCAAAACAGAGTACAACGCTCTTCCAGTTGTAGTAATTATTCCTGGGGCATAATGTGTGTGCGTTTGACCATAGGTGGCAAACTCACTCATGAATCGACTCACTCCGATTCAGACCAACCCGCGAGTCCGAGTTAGAGTGAGCCTGGCTGAGTAGAATGTTGGTGAGTTTGAGTCCGAGTGAGCCCAAATGAGTAGAATTTTGTTGAATCTCACTCCGGGTGGGGCAGGTTTAGTAGAATTTTGGTGAGACTGAGTCCGATTGAGCCCTAAGCAAAAAATATATTTTGTGAGTGACTCTGAGTGAGTTTTGTCTATTTTGCTTACCTAAAATATGTACGTAGAATCTCCTCAGGGAGTTATCTGAATGATGCGTAAGCATTTCGTAGTAACGACTGCGTGTTGACTGGTCATGCGCGGGTGTGCTTAGTATAATTGCGAGAACGACGGTGAAAGAATCGTGAAACGGAGAAGCGCGGTTTCAACACCGAACTGCTAAGTGTGACCTTCACGAGACGGCGTAGAAGAGGCAAGTAGAAGCAATGTTCACTTGTATTATAGAGAGCCCGCAGCGGATGTGGACATGGGCTGAAATGACGAGGGAGATGTAGGAAATGAAATAAATGTATGCAGCTTTCCCTGAAACGTCGGTATCGGGCGGCATCGGCACGACGTCGTTCCTTTTGTTTGTTGCGTTCGGCAGCGTATTGCTGTAGTTCCCCGCTCTGCGCAGCGTCGTTCATTTCTGTCTGGCGTAATCTGTATTCACGCTGATACTCTGCATTCTTGCGTTTCCGTTCTTCATTAAACGGCTGCAGTCGTCTTGGGGCCATTACGGTAAATGCGACAGCGATGCGGCAACACGAATTCCTGCGGAAGGCGGCGCAACGTGAACTGATGAGGCAAGCAAACTAACTACTGCAGGTGACGGCGCCAGGTGCTCTGATGACGCTCCGATCCGAAGTCACTGCTGCTCCACAGTTGTGATGCGTGCCTGATTGTACACGCCACATGGTCACTGTTGCGACGCCGTTTCTCGAACCTCGACCGGCGTTACTATTGGCTAGCGCGGCGCTGTCGGCGGGCTGCAGGCGTCCGGTAGACCATGGCGACCAGGCAAGGACGAGACGATTTCTTGTGCGAAACTTGCACTGTTTATTCAATGGGTGGTGAAGGATAAGAAGAAGAGAATGAATGAAGTGAAGGGGCCCCTTTAAGGGGCCTCTTAAATAGGCCCACTAAAATCGTAGGCGTGAACGTTGCGTGACAGGCACTGAGTCTAGTTGTAGATTTGCGGCTGCTCCCACTTTCCCAGGTAACTTTTCACAAGCTTGCCTCCGCTGGTGACGACCCGCGAGTCCGGGATCGTAGGCGGCTGATCCTTTCTTCTAGGCGACGTTGGTTCGCGGAAAGCGTTCTGTCCTAGAGTTGGACAGTTCGTGGAAAGGGTTCTCACGCACACACACAAAGGGGCCTGTAAACACTGCGGGCGTCCGCCAGACCGGCACCCATTCGAGACAACCATAGCAAATTAGGAATCCACCCTCCGTTTCGATGAGGCATGGTGGTTGAGCATCCTTTTTCCCGGGGTATTACACGCCAACCGGGCCACTGCTCGCACGATCGTCGTCTTCTTCCAAATCTGGCTGGCACTATCTTGAAAGCGATCGTATTACGCGAAGGAGGGACGGACGGACAGTTTTCTCGTTGGGTAACCATAGAAATGCTTACGCATTTAAAACAACCTTTCCCCTACCGGAAAATGGGAATAAGCGAAGCTTGTCCTGCGTGCACATGACCTTCGTCACGGTTAAGTAACCCACAGGTAACGGTGCCGGATCGCTTCGGCCTCCCGCTCCCTAAGCTCGGGATCTTCTTCTCGTTGCTGTCAGATTGTCTGGGCTCGGGTGGCTGTGACGGCTGGATCAGCGCGCCGACGGCGAGCCCTTTCAGAAGCGAGATCCCATTCGTTTTCCGAGACTGAACTGAACGGAAACGAAGCCGGCGCAGCGCGCGCGAAACCCTTTCGTGCTCTTTCCCTCCCCGGCGGAAGCGAAACGGCTCTGATTGGTTGCGCGCGTGGCATTAGCTCGCGCCTATGCAGCTGGGATCCTTGCTAATGACTCATGCTCCAGCGCCGGCTCAGCTGTCAACTCATCAAGCCGCCCTTTCCCGCAGCTGCTCTACTCTGGGAGCAACTGGGTTTTTTTGCATGACTACATCGCCACCGAAACTTACGAGCCATTACAAGCTTCGCTTGAAGAAAAAAAGAAACAGCGCATAAGTCGCCGCGACGGCGGCGACATTAGCGCTTTATTTAGCAGCCCGTCGCCTACATCACACGCACCCGCCGTGGTTGCTTAGTGGCTTTGGCGTTACGCTGTTAAGCACGAGGACGAGGGATCAAATCCTGGCCGCGGCGGCCGCATTCCGGTGGGGGTCAAATGCAAAAACACCCGTGTAGCATGCATTGGGAGAAATTCAGATAGTCAAAATTAATCCGGAGCCTTCCACTATATGGCGTGCCTCATAATTAGCTCATGGTTTTGGCGCGTAAAACCCCAGAGATTTTTTTTTTCACATCACACGTGTGCATAAAAATAGAGAAGATCAAGCACGGGTATTGGGGGCGAGCTCCACCACTGGAAAAGCTGGCGCCACTGTCGGTGTGACGTGGCATGAAGGATCACGTGGACACAGCAGCAGCGTCGGCTGCTTCGGAAGCGCCGAAGCGAGCTGAAAACGAAAGTTTAAAGTCCCAGCTGCGCTGCGGTGAGGCTTTACCGCCTTTGATGTCTGCCTGACAACATTCACAGGCAGTGGCTGCCTTTGGAGGCGTGCAGCATGGTAGCCTACTGTTTGGTGCCGCAGTTCCGGACGTAAGCAATGGAGCCCGATGTCAGCCTTATTCACACGTAGCCGCAGGTAAAGGAGCTGCGTGAAGCTTGGCTAGCGAAACTTAGAACCGGCAGACAGACAGAGGCTGCAACACCGGTATGCAGCAAGCACAGACGCGAGGACGATTTCTGCTACGGCGCCGGGACTGCGATGTTCGGTGAGTAGCAGGAAACGCGTACTGAGACGCTCACCCGCGCCCGCTGCCCGGCTAATAGAGAGTTTTAATTTAGGGGAAGCAAGCGGCTTGCGTACGCAAGAACTAGGGGCGTCGGTACTGCGCATGCGCAGACCTCGAGGTAGGGGTCTGAAGCGCCATCTGTCGGAAGCGCCCCCCCAAGGGGGGCGCTTCCGACAGATGGCGACTCCGTGTGTTAGTCCTCGCAATACGAAGGCAATTGATAGTCCGTTCCAAAAGGGACGCTTATAACATCCATCCAGCCCCCAATAGGCAGCCGTCGTACGCGTTGTTGTACGGCTCACTGCACCTGCAACCCCTCCCCCCCCCCCACTTTCGCCACCCGACCTTCCTCCTGTACGCGCGCCGCCAGCTTTAATTTACACCCGTCCTTATAGACCGTTTTTTCGTAGGCGCCACCATATTGTGAGCGCAGTGGCGCCGCCTATGAGCAGCGCCATACTGGCTTGGGTGAAAGCGGTGTTTTGCATGGCAGGTATACACCAGAACACCGTGAATTCAAAGGGCGCCGCCATATTGATGAGCGCCGGTCGCGCCATCTATCCCAAGCGCCGCGAAGTAGCAGGCCTGGGCTGCCACGCCGGGAGATGCGACCCGGCGCGAAAGCGAAACTTGGGCTTTTTAGCTGGGCGGAAGGCGTGTTTCGCGTTTTTTCTAACCTGTCATTTTCGCTGTCTGGATTCAATCAAACTTCAAGACCTCGTGCAAGTCCACAATGGACACACTGAGTGCTGTGCAGACTGCAGAAGCGAATACATCGGGTAGGTACGCTATTACGTTTGTACAAACCGCGCGCTATTGGCCTCGAGCTCCACCACTGGAAAAGCTGGCGCCACCGTCGGCGTGACGTGCTAGGAGGGATCACGTGGACATAGCGGCCGCGTCGGCTGCTTCGGGCGCGCCGAAGCGAGCTGAAAACGAGTTTAAATTCCCTCGTACGCTGCGGTCCTCATTTAGTGGCGAAATTTTCCCGCTTCGAATGTCTCCTTTACAACGCTTGAAAGCACTACAATAGGTAGTGGCTGCCTTTGAAGGCGCGCAACATGGTAGGCTACTGCTCGGTGCTGCAGGGCCGGACGCACATAACGGAGGCCGGTGTCAGCCTTATTCACACGTAGCCGCAGGACAAGAAGCTGCGTGAAGCTTGGCTCGCGAAACGTAAAACCGGCAAACAGTCATCGGCTACAACTCGGGTATGCAGCAAGCACAGACGCGAGGAAGATTTCTGCGGCGGCGCCCGGTCTGCGATGTTCTGAAAACGCGCACTGAGACGCTCGCCCGAGTCCGCTGCCCGACTAATGTCATGACGGTTTTGTCTATGAACTTGTCGATGCTGTAGATACTGGCAAGTTCAGTGGAGTGGAAAGGCAGCGGTAAGAAGCACATTTAAAAAAAGCATGGCATATGGTCATGTTTGTGTTATGAATTAATGCACTGGATTACAAAAAAAGGAGCAGCGGGAAATTGCACGCTGAGGACACCGATAAACATACAGTGCGACGCAACTCGAGAAATAGTACTGAGAGGTCAAAGAATTTAGAAAAAAAGTAAGATTGAATAGTCGCGACGGTACATTACAGGCGTCGAAGTCTCTACAATGAAATTATTTTTGAACAGCTCTGATAGCGCCCACGCAACAATGGTTGCTTGTATATTGTCAAATGCTCATATTCTGCGACCTAAAGCTCATGGCACGGTGCGAAAACGCGCGCGCGGAGAAAGCGAAACTGCGCGGACAAGTATGCAGACGCGCAGTCGGTCGCTGCGAATCTGCGCGATCGCTGCATTGAGTCTTCGTTCTATTACGCTCCATTTAGTTATACAAACGCTATAAGAACATATTTCACATAGTTTGCTCTCAGCGTTTATCTACCTTTCACGCAAGAAGCCGGTTCGGGAGACTCCATGGCTGCGACCGCGCAGTGGCGTTCAATGTACTACGTATTCGGTAAAGAGGTAGCGTCTGTAAACGATTGTGTGCTTTCAGTTTGCCCAAGATTATTATTTAGACAGTAAGAAACTTCTCTTGTTTCGAAAGTACTTACAGAAATGTCCGGGAGAGCTCGCGCGTGGTGTTTTCAGTGAGCGCTGACAGCAAAACCTATGAGGAGCGCGCCACGTGATCCCTCATACTACGCCAGCGAAGCGCTTCCGATAGATGGCGACTCCGTAACTCCTCGCCGCCAATATGCTAGAACACCTGTGAGCTTTTTGGCACGTAACCTGTGAAGGAACTTACAGCACTGTGTTGGTGCCATATATTATTAAAGCACGCAGAACACTGTCATCTGCACTTTCAGTTTGGTCTTGTTTGTAATGGTCTCTACTGGGTTGGCCGCGCTTGGCAACCAACTGGCGAGGTCGTTTGACTGCATGGTTAGCAGACGCCTGCCCTTCAGCACCTGCACACTGAAAACAAAATAGATGTTATAGTAAGAAGGGCTGTAGTTCTTTCCCATGCCATCACTTTTGCGAAGATATAAAGTCCTCTCAAAATGAAATAGAAAATACACCAGGCCAATTGTATCGTGCAACCACTTACGAGTACAACATTCAGAACAAAAGCCTACAGCACTCGAACAAGCAGCATATGATGCTAAACCTGGACTCATTGGAAAATGAGGTACTACAGTAGTTATAATGTTCAACTACATGTGCAGTCAAAGCCCGTATAACAGGGCGAGCATGACAGATGCAGGTGTTGTACAGTAGCACAAACCATGACAGGGCACGTAAAATTACCATCCCTACTTAAAGCTGCATCATCAGGACCCCTTTGGTACAAGACAACAACCGCACCTGCATTCCAAGAAATTAGCCACACCAACTGCAGCTACCTGGTACCATACCTGTTTCGCTTGTGCGAGGCCATCGGATTGTTGGCGCTCCCTTAGAAAAGAAAACAGTAAAAAAAACTAGTGAGAACGATCAAAATTTTGTTACAAAATACACGAATAATTAAGCACCTTATTTTCCTCGCCATATGAACGGAAATATTTTGCGCTTTGCGCCGCATAACAGCCCGCACGCAGTTTAGAGCTCAGGAGGCTCAAATGAATTCGTTACGAATGACACCTGCAACACCAGCTCGTAAAGGTAGGTGCGCTGCAAGAACACCTTCGGCGACGAGTAGTCGTCGTTTACGTTTTTGTGGACGCATGCTACGTGACGAGCAGAGTTCGGTTTACTTTCATTAGCAATAACGCTCACCAGCAAGGCCTACAACTTGTCGTTTACGCTTAATGGTCATTCCGTGCACCAGCTGCAAGTATCGCTAACCGCAAACTCAACTGTTCCGCTTAACCGTCGTCGGGAGCTCTGCCTGAATGAAAACACGAAAAGGCTTGCCTTTTTGTTATAGCCAAAGCGAAGCACCGGCGCGGGATTCTGCTCTGTAGGCTTGTTGCCCAGAAAGTGCTCGGAGCAAACCTGCGTATTACGTTTGTAGGGCGCAAAGTTGAACGTGGCACCAAAATATACACAGATCGAATACTCACTCGTGCATTTTCACTGGGTTGGTAGTTCTTCCTATTCACTGCAGCTATCCACCGGTGGCACAGCTTGGCATTCTTCGTTGCGGATGGAAATCGGCGCAGGCTGAAAACACCGCACCGGCACGATTCCCTACGTGTGTTGTGCTCTTCGCAAACAGCGCTAAGCAACCTGCTCCTTTTCCGCTGGTTGTTTTGGCATCCAAACACGACGCAATGATGCCCAGATGACTTCTTCTACTTTGGATCCGTGTGAACGGGCACATTTCCGCACTTTGGAGCCCTAGAGCTGGCGCTTGCCATGTCTACTGGTCGCCGGCGAACACACTTTGGCAGCCCAGTACAAAATAGCGCCGGTCGACCGGGCAACCCGGGTGCGAGAGTATGCGTTCGGTTAGTCTGGGTGCGAGACTAGCGTGTTCTGGTCTATAGACCGTTTCATCGGGCGAGGGGGATAGGGCGCGCGGAGAGCCTTTCCTCCTCTCTGGCTTGGGCGATCCGGCGCGGCGCTGCTTGAAAGTATTGCTGTCGCATGCTGCGGAACGATTTTGAGATGTTTTAGATGGTACTTTGGGAAACTTACGCCATGTCCGTTCATATAAGGTCGTCACGGAAGCCTTTCGGTGCATCGGTAACTACAGTAGGTGGAAATATCTTTTGGGGGCGCAAAAATGTGACGCGTTTTATCAGCCGCGGTGTACGCACATTATCAGTCACGGTGTGTGTACGTGTTGTGAACTATTTTGCTTCGATCAGTTTTAATTCAACAAAGAAAACCGGTGTCTCTGTATTAGCAGCATGAAATGGTAAATCTGCTCAATATCTGATCGCTTGGCGTAGGGAGTAAAACACAAAGCATAAGAGCGCATGCTCGTGCACGGCCAACCTAAGGCAACCACGAAACATCTAAGCGGCAGGCGCAATCAAATATTTGTGATGCACTGGCATCGTTCTCGCGCATTTCAAGTCTAGTAGGTTTGAAATTACCATATGTCTACGCTAGCCTTCCTGCATGAGGCCGATGGCGCTGCTCAACACAGCGATCACTGAGGTTGGTGATCCAGCACGGTACATATGTAAGCTGTGCGCTTCGGCATTGCCTTTTTGGCCTGCATACAGCCATAATATATGAGGGATCGCATAAAAAGAATGCGATGCCTATTTTTGAGGACAAAATTTCCGTAATGCGTGTGAGTGCGTCGTAGAGAACGGAACGAACACAACCGAAAAAGAAATTCGGTTATCATCCTCTTTCTAGAGAAAGCAAGAGAAAACGGGCTAACGCCGCAATACGATCTCGCATAGTCACGCGGCACAACGTTTATAAACTTATAAGCGCTGATGCGGTATGCTTGGACCATGCGGTATATAGAACAAAGATATATGTAATCCAGCACCTACCACTGCTTAGGACGCTCGCGCAGTTCGTAAACAGACCCTTTGCTGGACAAGCGTAATTCAGACTAAGGTATGCTGCTATCACTTGCCAAAACTATTTTATTCAGGGGCGGAAACCTCATCCATCGAACCAAGTAGTCACGAAATGTAACCTGCAGCGAACAGTTTGAACGCTTGTTAAAGTATAACATCACAGCTCCTATCGTAGCAGAACGGTACCCACGCTCACGCTTTACGATCGTCGCGTATGTTTCATGGCTCCTAACCCGCAGCTTAGAAATAGAGCATAATACTTCAATAAGGTCACATTAGTGACTGGAACATTCAGAAATGGACAATTCACCTCCGAGGCTGATTGTAGACTCGAATATGCGCGCACACATCGCGCTGCGTGTTCCGTCCACCTCAACGCCAGCATAAATTCCGGCCATGACGCCTTAAACCACTTCAGCACGTCTCACAGAACCGTTTACCACGTAGAAGACGCACGTCATACTAAACAGGCCGCACGACGGCGAAAACAAACGCCAGAACCTGCAGCAGCACCGGCAACACAAGTTGACGCCGCTAAGTCCAGACTTCTGGCGCCACGCTTCTATCCCCCGCCTCCCTCCATGTGTCTCCTTACTTCGCGTTTGCCAACTAGTCACGCCTCTGCGGCACGCTGGAAGCAGGTTTGGAATGGAAGTGGACGGAGGTTCACTATGAAGCGCGAAAAATCCGGGCACATGCGGGAGTAGCGTGCGCTGTGTAAGCTTCCTTCACAAAAATTTATACCGAGTTTTGATTCAGCTTCCATCAATTTTTTTCAAGAGACTGTATTGTGTGTAAATTAAATTTCTGTGGAATTTCCGTACTGAGTTTTATAAACAGGTTGGCCACCGTGTATTAAATAAAGATTTAGTTTGTATGTCAATTAAAAGAAGCTTGTTAATTGACTAGCTTTACTCTAAAGAGTGAGACTTGCTCCATTTAGGGAGAACGGCGATGTGTCGTATGTTCGACATAAATTTGAGTTTTCCTAATGTCGCTAAAGCCCGGAAAAAAAAGACATCCGGCAGCATTTTTCAACCAGCCCAGGTTCACAAATCCGGATCACAACAGCACATTTATATACAAACACATCCTACACAAACAACATAGCAACCCAAAGAACAGATACATAGGACACGTTAACACACAAACGCTGCTCGCGCTACCTACACCGAAGACTTTTCAAGGCACATATAAAGCCATGGTGCTTTCACCTACAATGTAGTGCCAGTGGAGGCATCTCTGTTCTACACAATTAAACAATAAATTTCTACAGCACGCTTGTATATTTCTAGTCAGAAAGCCACTTGGCACAGAAAGCCACGAAAGCGCTGTTGAAATACCTCAAGTCCAGGGGCGTAGCCAGGGGGTGGGGGCTTATGGGGCTTCAATCCCCCCCCCCAAAAAAAAAAAGTTTCGTGCTGTCGTGCACCGCCGACCAAAACAACCCACGGTGCCGGAAATCATGCTGGATTTTGTCTAGAATGTTCTTTTCAAGCTCGAAAAGACATTTCAGCGCGAACATTGCGAAATCGGGCTTGATTTCGCGGCAACGCCCATGCACCGGGAGTCACATATCGTAGCACAAGGAGCTCCATCCGAGCACAAAGTTCCAAAGGCGTGGCGGGCGGGCTCGTCGCGGCATCTCGCTGAGGCCGCGGAATCGGGAGCGCTTGGATTTCAATTCTGAAACTTTATGGGTATTAAGTTCTAATAAACTTTTGATGCGAAAGGTGCATTGATATTTCCAAAGTCGTGCTTTAGATTTTCAATTCCGGAACTTTGTGGGCTCAATGTTGTTACAAACATTTGACGCCAAAGGCGCATTGACTTTTGTAAAGTCTTAGATCGGAACATACAACGAGACAAGCCAAATCAACACACTGTCACACAAGTTGACAAAACACGCAGCGAGATACGATGAGACGAAGCGTTGTGGTGGTTCATTTGTGCCGTCATGTCGCATAAAAAAATATCAACATTTTTTTTCACCTACGCCAAAGCATCCATGTCAAGACACTAAAGCCAGCCAGGGTAACTACGTTCTTATTTATTTTTTCTACTTCGACTTTTATTCGTGACGACACATTGAGCATCTTAATTTTTTTTTTATTCTCGCTACCCTACCCCCGGGCTGCCAGAGCCAGCCAGAGCGCATGCGTGTTTCTTGTGTTGCTCCGAAACCACCGCGCGGCGTACTTCGGTGCGCGTGTGGTTTCCTCTGGCCGAATGAATTTTCGCCAGGCAAAGTTTTGGACGCCTTCTGGCTAGCAGAGGAGAAAAAGAAACAATGGTCGCTCACTGCCATCCCTTTGAAGACTTGATGGATTACACCGTGTTCGCTTGAGCGCAACCTCTCCGGAAGGTCTTGTCTCGCCAGTGTAGGATACCGAGCACTATGCGTATGGTTCTCGGTGGAACAAGCGTCTCACGTTTTCTTCGATGTTCATTCGGTAGCCACATTAGGTGCCCAAAGTAGGCATTGGATTGTGGCCAACATACTCTCCTTTGCGTTTTTTTTTCTCATATCGATGCCCCCCCCCCCACCCCCCCAAAAAAACATACATTGTTGCGGCGCAGCGAATTGTCGCATGGTGACAGTTTGTTACTTCTTTTGCGGAAAGTAATCCGCCACGGCACGCTTCGGCTGCCGGATACCATTATTATATTATTGTGATAGCAATTATATGAAGACTCCAGGCGCATTCCTGCTGTCGCCGTCGCCCTCATGTTTCGTATGAAGTCTCAGGGCAATAATGTCGTGACCGCGCGCCGCCTGCTGTATGTGCGAGTGAAAGAGTAGGGGGGTGGAATGGCTGAGCCGACGATGGTGGCTCAGTCTTGCGTGCGCAAAGGAGAAAAGCGGGGAGCAAGCGCGCCGCCTTCCTTCGCACGCGATACATCGGATGGAGTGGATGGAATGGGGGCGAGATCTAGGATTCTGTGAATCTGTGATTGCGCTACATGTTTATTTGCCTTGTTTGACGCGCTATATACAGTGAGTTTTCCTTAGATACGTAGATTTATTGGAGACTTATACGTATACTTAAATACCTTGTTGCGAGGTTTTGTGTATACGTGCAGTGAACTTTCTTTCCAGTGACACTTTTTGCCCTTTATCAAGCATTTGTATATTCCATTGTATCTTCGCATTTGTAATGAACGAGGGCGATTTAAATGAAAGCTCTACCCGCGCAATAACGGTTCGGTTCATTATCTGCGAGGCATGCGCGTAGCACACAGGCATCTTTCATTTACAAAAGTGACACCCAGATGTGAGGGTAAATTTTCTTTAATTCTCTCATACACTGGATCGAACATGGTTGCGTGACGTAATGGACACTTCAGAAGTTGAGCAACGGGGTGCCGTGAATGTTTTGACAGCTGAAGGTGTTTCCCAAAAGGAAATTATTCGCCGTATGGCTGCCGTTTACGTCGAACATTGCATTTAATTGACCACTGTGAAGCATTGGAGCAAACGGTTGAAAAAGGACGTGAAAGTTGCAAAGACGATTCAAGACCGGGGCAAAGCCATCGTGCAATCACCCCCAACGCAAGTGCGCAAGTTGATGAGCTGATGAGACAAGAACGGAGCATGAACATCGATGAACTGGCAGAGCGTGTGAACATCAGTCGCGGTTCGGTTCACACCATAATTCATGAACATCTCGGTCATCGCTCTTGTGTGCGCAATGGATGCCCAAAATTTTGAACGACCGCCAGAAGGTTCTGCGCTGCCTTGACTCATCTGATCCGGTATCACAATGAGGGTGACGACTTCTTGTCTGCAATTGTGATCGGGGACGAACCATGGTGCCACTACTACGAGCCTGAAACACGACGGCAAAGCTTACAGTGGAAAAATTCGAATTCACCGCCCCCAAAGAAAGCAAAAGCCGTGATTTCCGCCGGAAAAGTATTGTTTACTATTTTTTACGTTTTGTTTACGTCAGGGGCCATTACTGATAGAATATTCTAAAGCCAGAGAGACTATTAAACGTTTCCGATATTTCCGGATCGGCTGCGTGTCGCAGTCAAGAACAAACGACGTGGAAAATTGACGAATGGGGTCATCTTGTTCCACGACCTGGGTATGGTGTTGGGCTGCTGAGCACGAGGTCGCGGAATCGAATCCCGGTCACGGCGGCCGCATTTCGATGGGAGCGAAATGCGAAAACACCCGTGTACTTAGATTTAGGCGCACGTTAAAGAACCCCAGGTGGTCAAAATTTCCGGAGTTCTCCACTACGGCGTGCCTCATAATCAGAGAGTGGTTTTGACACGTAAAACCCCATAATTTATTTTTTCCACAATGCCCGTCCCCACGTCGCTGACGTGGTTAATACAAAACTGGCAAAGTTCAAGTGGGAAACGCTGCAACATCCGCCATACAGCTAAGACCTGTCGCTTTGCGACTTCCACATTTTGGGGCAAATGAAAAAACAGCTTAAAGGGAAGCTGAAACGGTTTTCAATTTCCATGAATTGCTGGGATTGGGAAGAACAGACCTAATAATTTACGGTTTCGAAATTTTTTTCTTCGTTTTGTTAATATAAGGGGCGGAAATCGCTTTCTAAATCACCCCCGCGGACACACCCCCATCGCTTTCCGGAGCGCCGGGTGAGGTGGTTGCCAGAGGAGAGAACCAGCCAGAGTGACGTCATTCGAGGGGACCGAGCTGCCGGACCGGCGTGCTGGCATGTGCTGGCATGCCTCTTTCCGTCCTGGGCTTTACTGAACGACGCTACGAGAGATCTGCCGTCGCCGCCGCCGCCGCCGCTCACGCTTGTTTTCTTTTGCGATTTTCGTAAACTGTTCTTTCCTTCCGTGCTGCGTGAGTGCCTACAGCCAAGGGCGCCCAACATGCCCTCGTTCTGTGCAGCATTCGGCTGCGGGCGAGACGGGCGGGCGAGACGATGTGGTGTTTCACAGGTTCCCGAAGGACAAGAAGCTTGCAGCGCAGTGGGTCCGTGCGGTGAGGAGAGATAAGTTCGTGCCGACGAAATCAACTGTGCTGTGCTCGGACCATTTCCGCGATAGCTTTTTACGAAAAATGCAGAAACGCGTTGTTGCTAGCGTTGCTATACTCCGTTTCATACATCAGGTGCAACGCTGTGGAGGCTTGAGATACTTCTTGCAGTGGCTGCGTTCGCACTTCGAAAAAGTTCGGTGTTTCTTGACCCGATTTTCGAGAGAATTTTCCATATATAAGCTCAGTTCTGAATGAAAAAAAAAAGAATTTACCCATAGAAACAATCCGTGTGCTTATACGGCTGCTAACACGTTCTTTTAAATCAATTTTCTTTTCGACATTTTTTAATTGCAGCCCGTCGCGGCAGCTTCACGTGCATGCTCGCGCGAGCAAACGCCGCTGGCACGCTGCGAAGCATAGACGGAAACGCGCGCAGTAATAAATTTTGGTGACCGGACTTCGTTCGTAGCTTCCACAGCATTGCACCTGAGGTATGAAATGGAGTATAGGCTTGCCTAGTGACATTAGACGCACGGTTTCAGTTATCGTGTTTACCACACGGCGGTGCTAAAACTGCCTATCTTTATGTCAACACTAGCATGGAGCACGCATACCGATTCTTGATCGAGCCACAATCGCAAAGTCGTCGAACCATAGTATGAGTATTGCACATATAATACCTCAGGCCATCTCTGGATGTGTATGATAAGCAACTTCCATGACTGTACCTCGCAGCACTGCATGTGCGCGCTTTGAAACGCGGCACTTATTTTCGCGATCGTGTATCGCCACTCAAAAAACCACGGGACTTTAGACAAGCAACGGCAAGGTGCTTGACATCGCGGACTTGCACCCGTGTTTACAATCTAATGAGAAGTTAGTGCTTCGGCATTCTTCCAGCAGCGAGTTCCCAGTGACACTCTAGCGCATTTTTTTCTCCCGTCATTGGAACGTGCAGCTACATGAAAAAAAAAATACGTACCAGCTAAGATTTCCAACGCGCGAGAAGGTGCACACATCGCTCTCGCTGTTGGCACACTCAACATCGTCGTTGCCACCGTTGCCGCCATCGTTTTCCGTATCGGCTGTCGGTTCGAACATGTAGTACGGCGAAAATACAAGCTGTCCGAGACAGCGAGAACGTTCCATAATGCTTACAACTCAGCTATGAAGCTAGAACAGAACAGCGTGCTACGCTCTGAAACGGCGGCGCCGACCGGCGACTGCCGCGAATGACGCCACAGCGGCCCCGACCAATCACGGGCAACAGCGGCGTTCGCGCGATGCCCTGAGGCGCTGGTGCGCGTTTTCTGGAAAAAACAGCCGCTTGCGTTTGTTTCCGCCCTTTTTGAACCAGATATTCGTATTCAGGGGACTGAAAACTGCAGAATGCCGCAGAGAACTCATTTTTTTTTTTTCGAAAAGTGTTTCAGCTTCCCTTTAAGGGAAACAGATTCGTGTCGGACGATGACGTGAAAGAGACAGTTGCAGATTTGTTGAAGCAGCAACCTAAGGAGTTTTATGAGACGGGAATCACCCGACTCGTTAGTCAATGGGATAAATGTATAAATGCTCATGGAGACTACTTTTACATTAAGTACTCCGTTTGTCATATATTTGCATTGGCTCACTTTCATTTGACTCGCTCTCGTATATTTTGCAGAACGGCTTTATATAGGTGCTCTCTGTTGGGACAATAATTTCGGTGCAATTACTCAGGATACAGGACCGGTGACAGCTGCTCCTGCGTAATACATTGGAATAAATGACAGCGTCATTGAGATTTTTCACTGGCCGTTGCATATGTACAAAAATGTAAACAAGGTTGTTGAATGACAAAGTTTCATTAACATATTTGTCCTCAACTTGTTCATTTCATGGCCTTTACATTTTTCATATCAGTGGCATCCACTGCTTTGATGGTTTCGAACTGATATAGTTCTAAGGATCGTGTGATATTTCCTTTATTATTAAATAGACACAAAGATTGAAGCATTGGTATCAGTTCTTTTGAGCACAATTTCTGGCACATACGAGTATATCTTTTTATTTAAAAATACATATATTACTTGTTTTGACAGTGTGTAGCGTTCAAGAATTCGTTTGCAGCATCTTTGGCAATGGCAATGCAGTTATTATTCATGTATTTGATCTCTCGACAAATTGTTTAAGAGGAAGCTTTAGCTCGGGCCCAACTCCGACGCGGCCTATTCAAATAAATGTAAAACGCAGAAACTCTTTTCTGAGATAACCCCTGGATCACTTTTAATGGAATTTGTTGAATTTGAGAAAGTTAACTTCTAGTATCTTTTGGAAGCGGAAGTTCGATTTAGGGCCTGAATTTTGTTAAAAATATTTTGAAAAATTTGAGAGAGAGAGAGAGAGAGAAGAATACAGGAAGGCAGGTGTAGGGTAGCCAACCACTCAATAGTCTGGTTGGCTACCCTACACTGGGGGAAGGGAGAAGGGGAAGAGAAAGAAGGGAGAGAGAAGGTGTAGGTACGTGTACGGACAGCACTTCAGTTAAAGTCGCTCGAGCAAACCAGAAGTTCTGAGAAAACACAAAAGTGCCTTCACTGCCTTCTGAGCCGATGATCGGTCGGGACGGTGCTCTAATATTGTCTGTTCACTCAGAGGACGATCGTCTAGTTTCCTCAATGTGTCGGACAAATACTGTCTTTGTGCTTGAAATTGAGGACAATGGCACAATATGTGGTCAATGTTCTCCTCGCATGCGCAAACATCACATGCAGGACTATCAGCCATTCCAATTAGTGCTGAGTAGGCATTCGTGAAGGCCACTCCAAGCCATAACCGACACAGAAGAGACGCTTCACGGTGGTGCACACCGGCTGGAGGTCTGAGTTGAAGTGAGGGGTTTAGTCGGTGCAGTCTTGTGCGCCTTGTATGTACGGTATTCCACTCTGCTAAGGAGATAGTGCTTGCCAGAATGCCAAGTTGTCTCGCGGCGTCGGTCCTTGAGAGCGGAATGGGGACGCAGCGGTCTTCTTGGTTTGACGTCCGAGCTGCCTTATCGGCGTCATCATTACCAAAGATACCGCAATGACCTGGTATCCACTGAAAAGAGATATCATGGCCTTTTTCTCTTAAGTGATGGACAAGTTCCGCGATTTCGCACGTGAGCTGATCGTGAGTTCCATGTCGGAGAAATGAATGCACACATTGCAAGGCCGGCCTTGAATCGCAGAAGACTGCCCATTTTCTAGGACTTTCAGTATTTATCACTTGAAGCGCGTCGCGGAGAGCCGCGAGCTCTGCAGCTGTAGACGTAGTGACATGGGAAGTCCTGAACCGCTTGGTTATTCTCATTGCTGGTATAACTACAGCGCCGCCGGAACTGGTTGATGTAGTTGATCCATCAGTGCAGACGTGTGTGCAGTCGCTGTATTTCTCGTACAAGAGAAGTAAAGTTAGTTGCTTGAGCGCTGATGATGGCAAGTCCGACTTTTTCTGAAGTCCTGTGACTGTAAGGTTCACTTGAGTACGGCGCATACACCATGGAGGAATAGAAGGCCTTGCCGCAGGTGTGTAACCTGACCTGAAAGAGGCACGGTGCGCCAAGACAGTCGCACTGAATGTCGTGTGGGGCCTATCTACTGGGAGACTTGCTAGGTGGTGGGTAGGGGTCCGGGCGAAGTGTCTTATGTGCACACGCATTGTTTCAATGCTAATGTGTGTTCTAATAGAGAAATCTTGAGCGACTGCAATAACTTCAGTCGTTGACGCACTCCGTGGTAGACCGACACATATCTTGAGTGCTTGGGCTTGGATGCTTTGGATTATGTTCAGGTTAGTTCTGCAGGTGTTGGACATGACAGGTAGGCTGTACCGCAGGAATCCAATAAAGAGGACCCCGTACAGTTGCAGCATAGAGTGTATTGGCACTCCCCAGGTCTTTCCTGCAAGGAACAGAAGTAGAAGCACGACGTTTACAAACTAAAAGCTCTTCATCAAAAACAGATATTGCGGTTTTTCAAACGGCATCTATTATAAAAGTCAAAGCGGACAAATTCGTTATGTCAATTTGTATCTTACGTGAATTAGTTACGTGGTGCACAAGGGTTCTGCAAAAGCCATATTTGGATAATGCTAAATTGTTTGAGATTCATTTGTAACATACCAATTTTGTCCGCTGTAGATGTACTATTACATGCGATTCACAGAATTGTGATATTATTTTTCATTGTTGAGTTACAGAGTTCTAAACGTGATAGTTTCGTTTTCTGAAAATTTGAGATTTGTGCCAATTTTTAATGAACAATTGACAACCTAAGTGAAAAATTCGAAACCAGAAGACAGTAGAATTTAGGTTTTTCTTTTAAATGCAACAAGCCTCATCAAATTTTGTGCAGTGGTTGCCGAGAAAAACTAATTCACCTTCTACATGTATTTAGATAGGAGCATCCGAGATAAAGCTTCCCCTTAAGGAGGAGGCCAAGCTGCAACGTGACCCCCCCCCCTCGAACGCAATTGCTGGCTACGCGACTGTTCAAGTCGACAGGTCTTGGCAACCGTGTGTAGAATCGGTGCGAACCTTCAACGGTGCGCGAAACTGTGCTCTCTCTCTCTCTCTTCATCCCCATACCCCCTTCCCTCAGTGCAGGGTAGCAAACCAGACGTGCGTCTGGTTAACCTCCCTGCCTTTCCTGTCTTCTATTTCACTCTCTCTCTCTAAACGGGTATCGAATGTGAGTCAATTGACGCTTTCTTAACTATAGTTATTTAAATTGGTATCGAGTGTCAATCAATTACCGTTTTCTTAATTTTAGTCAGTCAATTGCGTATCGAGTGTGAGTCGACCGAAAGCAGTCAATTGAATCTATATCGAGCGTACTTAAGAAATTGACCTTGAATTGATTTTCTGTAAACTCAAGGTGAGCTCAATACACAGTTAATTGAAACGCAAAGCACATTTTTGCAAGGGTTTCCCATTCGCCGTTGCGGCCAAGGTCAGACAAAGCGTGACGCTACGGCGCTATGGGCTGCGGTGGTGCGAGATGCGAGCGATATCGACGTCTCCGAGTGTCTCGAGTTTGGTAAGTTCGGTCGGCTCAGTTACTGTTTTTGGTGTGCGCTCGACCCTTCCACTGTTTTGTCTAAACTGCACTCTCCTTTGCTGAGGAAGCGGTGATGATGGCTGATGTTCAGCGCGACTGACATCATGCACTGTTCGTTTGCTGGTCGTGCTGTGCATTTACGCTTGTGCCAATTTCTATAATTAGTAATACTCCTGTTGCTTCTGCGGAGTGACCGGACTTTCCAAGTGCTTAATGTTTAGCGCAACTTTCTAGAACAACGAGGTGAGCTGGATTTTTAGCAGTGCTCTCATGAATCAGAGTTCGATTGAACGTCTGCACTGTAGCTTTCGCGCGGACGCTTTCGTGCCTTCGAGGACGGGGGGAAAAACTAGGAGGGAGCATAATGCCAAGCAGCTGACCTAGGCAAAAGCCCCCCCCCCCCCCCCCCGGTACACGTTTTCACCGACGCCGTGAATAGAGGGGCTTTAGCCTATAGGCAAGCGAGCCCTTGCTGACTCCGCGCCACCACTTTTTCTCTATGGCCTATCTGTGCGATGACGGTTGCGGAGTAGATCTTCATGGTATCCAGGTCTTCTTCAAGACACTGTTTGGTACGCGGTATAGCTCTCAGTGGCGCCTTCGTCAAAATAGAACCTCATTACGCCGCTCTCCGGTCTATTCTCTCGCGTACACTCCGCGCGTTCACCAGCAAGAAGTTACATCACGCGCGGACGGACAATTTACCATGAGATTCCTTTATATTTTGTGACTAGGCTTCCAGATGAGCACGTGATGCTTCCATCTAGTCTTTTTCCATCCTCCGTGTTTGGGGGTCGCATTCAGCGCGGTTTAGAGTAAATGTACATGTGAGCAGCGTCACTGTTGGAAGTGCGCATCGGCACTTATCGCAGGTAGTGTCATAGACAAAACTATAGTTAATTGTGTGGGCCAATGAGGACTTATGAAATTGTTAACGTCTAGCTAAATGTCCGACAACTAAAAAAAGTCGCAGTTTCACCCGAAAGGCGAACCATCGATTGCGATAGCAAACTAGTGGAGAGCTCGGTACACGAAGTAAGGATAGTAGTATTATCGGACTTATAAACTTGTAAACATAGGCATACCATAACTTAATTAACAAGCATGGTGTCACGCGCGCACAAGCAAAGATGAACACATCGCACTCAATGACCGCGGAAACGCGCTGTCAGAACGCTGGAGTCAGGAAGCGCGGCAGCAGAAGCGAGCGAATGGACCTCCGTGCAGCCGCTCGCATCGACGCGACCTACGCCGCGAAAACGTAGCGCGCGGCGGACTATGTCCCCGTCTCAGATGGCTGTCAAGATACAGCGGCCCGGAGTAGAACGCGCCCCCCTCCCCACCCCCCACCCCCCCGGAGCCTTGAGCGCGACGGATGACGGCGGGCTTCATCCCCGCTTTCCTCTCTTTCGTGCGCGAGATGGAGCCGTGATCGCCGGCTCACCCTCGCACGCTTTCACTCGCACATAGAGAATGGGGCTCTTGCATTGCCCAGGGGGCGCTGCGAAAAAGGTGCTAAAAAGCGCCCTCTGCGCTAAAATGGGTCGTACCGTGCTCGGTCGTCTGCTTCGGAAAGCACGTTTACACTATGGACCGCCACTTTCGGTTGTGTTGTTTGACTGCATGCAGCGAATATCGGGCGCCGAAGATTTTTTCAGGGGTGGCAGGCTGCGTAAAGGCAAGAAATTATGCAGTGCCGAATACGTGTACGCCGTTCAAGAATTGGGTGGCGAAGTTTTAGCACCGTGTCAATCGCAAGTGAAGCGAGTCGCGTACGAAGTGGAACTTCAGGTAAGGTTTGCACGCTAGCTGCTAGATTCAGGCGCACAAACGCGAGGAAATGCTTGATATAAATGAATCCACAGCGGCAATAAGCAGACATCATGTGTACGGAACTGCTCGAGCACCCGACGGTACGCGCCGCGATGTACGAACTCCTCGAGCGCACGATCGTACGCGCCGCGACGGCAGCGGTCTTTCGACATGCCTCGAAACGGCGGGCCTCCTGCGATTTTTGTTGACTGCATGCCGCTAAACAAGTAGTTATGCCTGCGTTGTAGTAGCGGCCATCTGTCCTTTTTAGTAACTGGTAATAACTGATGCAATGCATATGAGCTCGCACGTACGTGCGAATCGCGCTGCAGCGCGAGCTCGTACGCCGCTTGCTTGATGTAGGTTTTAATGACAGCGCTCGAACATCGATGTGCTGCAATCAATACTGCCTTGCTGCGCTGCCTCAACGTGCTGGCTTGAGATCAAGGATGAGCGCATTTAACTCTCTTAACCTGTGCTGCTCGTAGTGGAGTAGTGAATTGTCATCGAATGAGCCCGACCATTTGTGCTCATTTGCACACACCTGGTCACTTCACCACTTCGCATCGGTCGAATTGTTAATTGTCGCTGTGGCCGGGTCTCGAATCGAGAATTACCAGCCATGCCTGCTGCTATGTCGGTCTACTGTCGGGACTGTAGGTGCAAAAGACCGAACATTAGAACGCAGATAATCAAGCAAGCTTCAAGACAGGCGAAGCAGTCAGCATGGCGCGAAGTTTCGCTTACTCAGCGCGACGAACTGCAGCTATGCAGCGCGCCCGACGTTCCACTTCGTGAGGCCTTGAAGGAAAACGGCAGAATATGATGTTGGGATTCAGGCCTTCTTGTTCATGGCAGCCCACGACGCAGAAGTAATGACGGTGACGCCTTCTCGAGGCTGGGCTAGGTCTCTCCGGATCGGCGCCACCGATTCCGTCTGCTCCCAGCATTGCGTCCCACGGCACACGGAGAGCCCGTTTTCGTTAAACTATAGGCTGCGGCGAGCTCGCAGCGTGGTCGGCATGGTTTGCGAGAAGTGACGAGCCTTTTCGCACTCGCAACAAGGCAGAAAAAAGTGCGAATCGACGCAAAACTCGGCCTAGAAACGTGCTTCGCAACAGCCAGGGCTCAATACGACCCAAGCTGGTACGACCCAGATGTCGTTTCCCGCGCCGCCACCAGGCGCCGCTACTATACCTCAAACTCCAGCGCAAGACGCCCATACTGCGCGCGGCGGCGATTTTATCGCCCTTGGACTTTATAGGGAACCTCATGGCGACGGCGACGGCAGAAATGCGCTCGGAGTGTCCATATAATTGCCATCAAAAGTAAAAGATCAAGCCAGACTTCGCCCGTTACCATCGTGCATCACAGTTAAAAAGTGGCATTACCTAAAGTCAAATTTTCTTGTGCACAATCTTAGCGGCGCCTATTTTTGTTGACGAGGCAGACCTTCATGCTGCACAGTGCCAGAAAGAAAGGACCGAGTTCTGACCTGAACAGCCAGAAACGCACGCGTGCATGCATGCATTCACAAACACACAAATAACAATTTCCATGTTTTTTTAAAGATCCCTTTAGCACATTTTATTTATGCTTACGGGAAATACTTCCAGCACTGCCAGCAACGCGCGTCATACACATTTGTTTCTTACAATACATTGTGATGCACAGGAAATATATGTAACTTGCTTGTATGTTTAAACGTATGAGATGCTCAGGCAGAACAATTGCAGGCTAAGCATGCCAGGCTAACCCTGCCTGCTGCTACAGCATTACCACCACCATCTTGTTCATACTTTTTCTGAATTATTAATTTTCATAAGCGGCCTTGCCGGCAATATCAAGTGAAGGGTTCGTCGTTACGCAAACGAATGCGTCATCTGCCAGTTAATTTCTTCTCCTAGAGATCGCACCTTGTTTCAAGAGTCTTTCACCAAGTTTTGCACCTTGAGTATGGGTTGGCGGATGCGCACTTATTTTCAAAAAACTGTCGTAATATCATTTACGAACAGCGAGTATGCATTCAACAACACACTAGTTCCCCGTGCGTACGACTACAAACACCTATAGAGATCATCTTCGCGCACAACATGCGATGGTCACAACATATTGATCACATTACAGCAAAAGGATGCAAAAAATTAGGGTATTTCATACGAACGGTATACAAAATTCCGAAGAACACTAAATTGCCAATGTATAAAACACTTATCCGCCCGGTATTCGAGTACGCTTCGTGCGTCCTGGAGCCCTTATATGTACACATAAACAACATTGAATTTGTACAAAGGAAAGCGGTTTATTTCATTTGTCATCGCCATGGTTGAGAATTTTCGCCCTCCGCCGCCGTGAATTCCTTGAATTAGCTTCTACTGTCCACTAGGTGGCATGTTGCTGTAAAGAAACTACTACATTCCATTGTTCACTCATCTTGTCTACAATCCACTGATAAAAACCTCGCGTCTGTCAGTGCTTTACCAAATAAAGGATGCCACGCACGAACTTCACAGTTCTTTCCCGCGAGTTATGGAACGCTGGAACGAAATTGCCGGTTGTTCGTGAACTGCCACCGGCTGATTTTGTAGAAGCGCTCCTCTGATATTGACCCATGTATACCAACCCATGTATAAGCTTACTGTACTCATAGGTGCATTCACCGGGGTGGATAAGAGTCGCTGAGTCGACGATGGAGAAAGAAGCCTACATTACTAAACTTTCCCACTGCTCCATGACAGTTCTATTGAAGTGACGGATTACCGGAAGCATATTTTGCAGCTCGACGTACATGCGGCAAGATGCGTCATTTTGTGCCCGCTTCGAGGAAAACTAGAGCATGACATTGTAGGCAGTGGAACGCTATGCGCTGCTATGGAAGTGTAGATTCATTTGTGTGTGCAGCCAGAATTCTTATGTGATGAATACTAAATCCAAAACTTGTCAGAGGGAATGTCAGTGAATGAGCAGTCTCTCTTCAGATCGTGATATGGAGTAAACACATCGTAAATGACGACAAACGCGTTGTCAAGCACTTGCGTTAACGCATTTATCGGAGAAAACGTGGGCTATTCCCCTTGGCTATCGCCACTATATCGCGTTTGATCTCATAAGCGAAGAGTCTCGCAATATGTTAGGTAAATTTCATCACAGTTCTCGCTTTATATGATATTCCTTTTGTTGCGATAGCCGGCACAAAAAGGACTCTCGCGTTACAGACGCATTTAGCTGCTATAAGTTGCATGGTCTGTGTTTTTGAATAAAAAAGAAACACTCAAGTTGGGTCTACCCGATATGTCAGTTAAGAAATATATCATTTCGCCATTTCAAACCCGACCTGTAGACATAATTGGGTGGCTGCAAAAGCCAATTCGCACGGATATTCTCCTCGTTGTCTAGAAGCATATAAGGCATGCACAATGGAATTGAAAAGTGCAGTAAGCAGTGCACCCTTGTGTGAAATCGAGGATGTAACCTTCGATTTTAGCCTTAATATCAGGCTACATGCCTATCCCGCAAAAACGACAAAATTTCTTTTTTTTTTTCTTCTGTTTCAGTGCTCCCGCATCGTTCCGTACGGTTTTGTGCCCAATAGCGCATTGGTGGCTGATTGGTGCAAGGAATAGTAATGAACAATAACGTTAGCGAAGTTTCACGCATATACTCGACGACCACAGATTTTTTTGGATGGTGGGGGAACCCACGTCATCGCACACGTAATGCGAAAACGTGGGTTGGTGTCCAACCTGCAGGCAGTTTTTTTTTTTCATCCACTTTCATTTTCATTTATTTATAAATTGTTTTACTTCAATTAAAACCAGAAACAATATTCCCTGTGGGTCATTCAACGTGAAACGTCCCAGTCCCCAAAAGCAACCACCGCCAATTCTCTTGGAAAACATTGGGCTAGTTGATGATCGTGTCAATAAGCTTCGCCAGAGTATGTTAAAAAAAACATTTTTGGTAACGTACGCGTTCTCTGAAGTTCTCGCGAAGAAGTTTCTTGGAAATAAATGTTTTTAATCAAGTTTGAAACCAGGTACAGTGGCAAATGTTATTTTAGAATATTTTACTGCGTGTTTCTCTCATGCGACGTCATAGGTGAACACATTTGCTAATTTTCCGCGTTTATTTGGCCCAATAAAAGAAACTATAGAATTGAGCCTCATCAGATTTTTTTTTCATAAACATCGTTGACGTTTCAGCCACAATATGTTTTACTGTTGTTTTCCCGTTGCTACGTTCAATGCTAAATATAATATTCGACTATGAAATCAAGTACTTTTCCAGAACATTACTCCCGAAGTTTCGAAAAGTCCATTTTTGACGATGTTCAGACATAAATTAAGCCTTAAGGTCCTCCAGATAAATATACGTAAGATAGCTCATTACGAGCACCAATCTTCCAGCTTGTGATCCAGAAATCTTACTTTGAGTAAATTTTGTTTGAGGCGAGAAAATAAAATTCGGTGTATACAACCAATCTCACCGGTAGGCACTTCCGAATTGCCTCGCGACTGGCCGCTCGAGGCACTTTGCGCGTATTCACGCGCTTCTTTCACGCTCGGAAAAAACACTATTATGTAACAGGTATCGAGCAAGAGAAAGCTGTATCGGGAGTTTTTCATGTTGCTTTACACTTTGCTCATAGACACCTCATATCTCGTTGATTCGAGAAGCTGATTAACTAATTAAGATAAATACGTAATTAGGTGAAATGTAAAGAATTAACCTAAATACAACCAAGTGACGGCAAACAAGAAACCTCGGTTCTGTGGTTCGTGGCTCTTACACACTTTCAAATCTTGGTGCATGACAGTTGGGACATTATGTATATAGCTTGCCTTTTCCATAGCCTCCCTACTCTCACAACTTTTCACGCGATAGCGTTTAGGAGCCCGTGTTGCCGCAGAAAATTTGGTATTGGCATCTGGCGTCCCGTGTCGGCCTCCGCGAAAAGATTTTCGAACCACCCACACCCCAGCCCTCCACGTTACGCAATGAATTTACTAAATAATTGAATTTCTTAAGCTAAAATACGAATAAAATCGTAAACTACGACTTGCACACAACTTACACACATGATAGCTCTCGGATTGTAATTTGTGTACACGTGAAAACATAATTTTGTTACGCGAAAACTCAAAGGAACTCCTTCACAAACACAGACGGGCCGCGGCGTCCCGCCATTTGCGCACGCCGGCGCGATGAGCGTCTTGGGGGCCCCGGATCGGCGCACCCGGTTCTTTGCAATACCTCCAGCTGGCGCTCGCCTCCGTCGCATCGTAAAGCCCCTTTCCCGTCGCGGTCTACGCAAGAGGCCGCGGTCCTACGAGAAAGCCCCGCCTTCGTGCATAGCGTTCGCGGTCAGCGTTTCCCTGTAGACGTTACGGTTAGATGCGCTCCAGTTGCTGGGAAGCGTGAGAAGCAGTCACGGATCTTTGAATGCTATCGCGTTCCACTCTTAAAGGAGTAGCTTAAGCGTCCTCCTATTTTCTTTTTGTTGCCAATGTGATCCCGCGAGTACTCATGACTGCAACATGTGATGGGCTTGGCGCGTGTTGAAGTGTTAAGGAGGGAGACTGCGGGAAATCCATTAATGAAATGTGCGGTTGCGTTGATTAACTCGAAAAGCTACGTTCCGAAAAAAAGTTGGGCGCGGAATATGCCTGGCTGCTTATACATGTGTGCTTTGCAACAGTTTTCGAAGCATGGCATATGCTCGCTACTTAGCCGCAATTCTGTGGTGGTCCTACGGAAAGGCAACCGCCGCAGTCTTTCGTTTCCAGGGTGAGTGCACAGAGGTAGGGGCTTCAGCGACGCTCGGCGCAGCCATCCGATGCGCGTCGCGTCCTCTCGGAGCCTGCAGACAAAGCAGCGACAGACGGCAGTTGGCAGCTCGCTCCCAAGATGTCGCGAGTCCGGTGGCGCGAACTAAGCGCGAACGAGCGCCCGAAAACTTCCCCCTCTCACAGGGGGCGGGAATCACTCGTCCTGCGCCGGTTGTCCCTGGCATGCCGCCTGAGGTTTCGCGTGTCTAATCGGCCGTGCGGGGCGCAAACAAGCCCTGCGAGTCGCGCATGCGACTGTTTGCTGCCGCTGTCCTTGCCGACGAGCGCGCGCTCCTTAGTGCGCTATATTTCGAAGACGCGTAGGAATCTGATTTTTCTCGGCTTTCCGCAGTAGCGGGGAGGAGGGGTGACTCCAGTGGGACTGCGCACGGGAACAGGCGGTCACTATCGGGATGCGCTCCTTAGATGCAGGTCACCCGGAGCCCTCGTGAGTGTGCGAGCGGAGCATGACAAATGGTGACCTAGCTCTGGCGTGGTGCAGCATCCTCCTCTTCCTGTTCGGGGCTCGAGCGCTTGCGCCGGAGTGCGCGCGCCCGAGGAGAGAGCCTTGGCCGCCGGCCCGAGCGGTGCTAATGAATGTCCCCTAATTGGGGTCGACGGGCGCGCGCGGCCCCGCTCGCCGGGCTCGTGCCGCAGGGCCCGGCCGCTATCTGGCGGGGATGCTCTCTTGCTGGTCCGAGCCAAAGCAAGGAAAAAAAAAAACACAAGCGCCCAAGGTTAAAATGAAAGCCCCCTACCGGTACGAGATATAAATTAAAAACAAAGACAGAGAGAGGCCCTTATCGGAAGAGAACTATGTCCCTCGGCACTAAATACACCGGTTGCAGTGGCCCTCTCGCCTGGATTTGTCCACCCGGCGTTCCGCTCTCTTCTTTCTTGCCCTGGCGTGGCGAAGAAGTGGTCCCGAGCCAGACCAATCTTTGAAATTCTCGCCTTCTCGTCCCTGCGGATTGCTTTATTTTTGCCTCGCAGCGGCCGCCGCTCAAGAATTCGGTTCCTCGGCCGGCGGAATGCGCCGGTCCTGTCCGTCGTCGCCGCTTCAGCGTGCGCCCTCCCCCTTTCCCCCCACCGGTGGTGGTGCCCCACCAGAGGGAACGAGGAGGAGACACTCGCGCGCTCCTCTAGAAGGCGGAAACTCTTTGCCGCACTCTCAGCACCCCCTCGAGGTTTTTGTGCGGATGAAACATCTGGATTTGAAGCGAGTGCACTCAACCCAGCACTCCATTCGACGCTGACATACACAGAAGCGGGCGGAAATATAATTTTTGTCTAGTTTCCTTTTCTTTTTTTTTATTCAAGCCAGAGAGATCGAACAGAAGTTTCCTAACAGCGAACGTGGGAGTTAGTGGCTAATCCATCCCGAACCCATATGATCGAGGTGGTCGTAAATTGTTTAGGTCGAAGTAGAGGGCCGCGGATTACTTTAACCACCTCATGTTTTTTAAGCCATACGTAAACTTAAGGGTACAGGCGATTTTTGCATTCTGCCCTCGTCGGGACGCGTACACTGTTGCCGGGAGTCGAACCCAAGTCGCTGAAACACCACGGCATGTGAGTGTCCTCGCTTACCTCGCTGTCTCAAGACTTTGCGTTTGTACATAGCGTTGTCTTTGCTTGACAACGCTATGTACGAAGCAGCAGGATCAGCATACTCCACAAGACGTTAGATTTTCCTGTCTACATCCCCGGCCTGAGGCCTCTTTAAGTGTGTCGTGCGTGATAAGGCTGAGAACGTTTGGATTGTCGAACACTTTCCCTATCAATGGCGCGTCGCGCTAGCGCAGGAAAGATGGACAGCGAACTCTCTACCCTGTGCGGTCTTATGTGCTTAAATTAAGGCTTGTCGAGCATCGTCCAGGGAGAAATGTGGGCATGAGAAATAGTAGTTTCTTTACAGAGAGAAAGAGACCAAAACAAAAGAAGGAAAGACATGGAAGTTAACCAGACGGACATCCGGTTGGCTAAACTGCACGGTGGAAAGGGGGCGAGGGATTGAAAGAAAGGAGAAAGAAACGGCAAAATGAGAGACCTCACGTGCACAGAATAGCAGACACAGTGTGTCTATAAATTTCCTCTCAGGTTCGTTGAGTTTTAGGAAAGTTATTAGAGCTCGCGTAACTTTCTGCGCATTGCACTGATGCGGCGGTAGCATACAGTCCACAACAATGAAGTCAAATAAACTGCATTCAAGGCAGGCTTGCCTCACACTGTGTATCCACAAGCTCGGCATATAGAGTGCACGGTTCTCTATTCGGTGACGAGACCAACTTATCTGCCTGTGGACATAACCCTTGCCATTGAATGGGCTGTAAAGCTTACATAAGAAGCAAGAGCTATTAACCTTGAACGCCAATGGATTTCGTAGCATATGTTAGGGGATGGATCTCAATATATCGGCGCTAATCTTATGATTTTTTGTTTACCAGACGTAGCCCACAAATCTGTTCATCGACGGGTAAACGTGTTCTAGTCCTCCCGTGTGTCTGCTCCGTTCCTAGTGATCTAGCTCTGGTGGAGGAAGTCTGTCTCCGGACACTTCGGGCTTTGGCGGCCCTTACACCTTCCGCAGCCCATGGACTTGGAGCCCAGCACGTGAAGACCCCGCTAAGTGCCCGAAGTCATCTGCCCTTGCGCCCACACGCGCGTGCTCCCCATCTGCTGTGACTGTGTCGAGGGACAAAGGCCACAAGAGATCACGTGCTTGGAGGTGCCGGAATACGGACAGACCATGCCCCCACAGACTACGAACAGTAAATTATACGGACGATAAGCTCCACGAACTACTTATGCAGCTTCTTCACGAATGACTGTAGACATTTACTTAAATAGTACGACGTATGGCGAACCATGTGATTTGAAAAGTGACATGACTTCATTATATACTGTTCGACTTCAATATTGCCATTTAAAAAGTATGCCCTAAAGTTAACAATTCGTTCGTTTTGAAGGTTTGATTATGAGGTAATTGAACATTGCGATTTGCCGTGCAACTAATATCGTTACCTCTTCAGGTAACGAGGTTTGACTAGGCTGCACAGTGGGTCATGATGGTCGTCGTAGTGGAGGGCTCTCGCATAATTCCGACCACCTGCGGCTCGTTAACGTGCATCTAAATCTAATTACTATGGAACTAAAGCAAAAAAAATGAAGAAAAACATGGTGTGCGTTTAAATTATTGAGCCAACACGTCCCTCAATGGCTTCGGACGTGTGCGCCGCTTCCCCGCCACTGCATGCAGCTGCAGTGGCAGGCAAATGACCGACTACTCCCCAAGCCTTTCCCAACCTCAAAACACACTCACTCTTCAGCTGCCAAGTACTTCCGATGCCCTTGACGTCAGCTCAGGTATTTCTCTCTCGTTAAAAGCTAAGAAAACGAAAGCAATGACGAGATACCGTTCTATCGTCCTTGTCCCAATAAACAGGCAAATCAAAACAAAGCCTGCTGGCGGTTCTGGACATGAAACACCCACGACTCTTTCCACTGAGTGGAAGGGTCTCGCAAGTCAGCCAGCTGCAAGTGGGACGTCCGTGAACGTTTCTTCAGTTCTCCCCCTGAGGTTGCTTACTGCCCAATATACAGACACTTTGACAAAAGTCACAAAACCCTTTGCCAATTGCGCAGCACACATTCGCTGGTCACCAGCAGTGACGTCTCGAATCCCGCCTCCCCCTATGGTTGGCCGGGTGTCCCGACCCCGTCTCGATTTTATGAGGCAGTTCTCTCGTGTGTTTCCAGTTGAGCACGTCTCCACACAAGCAGGTTTCCGCCACCAAGAGAGCGTTCCCCATTGTCGCGGTGGTGCGGACGCTTGGGATGGGCCCCGCGCCGTCCGTGTTACAATCGCGCGTCACTCGTTTCCGCGCAGCGCGCTTCCGCTCCGGTCGCACTGTGCGCAGCGGCGGCCGGCCCGAGCGGCGGCTGCGGTGACGCGGGCGAGAGATGAAACGTTGTTTTCACGCCAAGGCCTCCAGACCGATCCGATAGCGCTAAATGGCCCGCGCTCGCGTGTTCACGCTTCAAGAGATCGAGATAGCGGAGGCACTGTGCCGGCCGCGCGGCGCGCGATGCCGCTGCGGCTCGCGACGACAAAAAGTGCGTGCCCCTCTTTCCCACGACGACGCATTCGCCGTCACCCTCGCTCAGTCGCCTGCGTTGCTCGCGCTAGCGGGAGAATTCGCATCTGCACTTCCTGCCGCCAAGCTTTGATACTGAAGCCATCAGGAATATCTGTTTGCGTTCGTTTAGCCTCGCAAAAGAAGGTCTGCGGATTAACACCTTAACACGCTTAGCAGACGCGGTCTTACTAGTATGGCTCCTTTTACATTGGGCGTCGGACGTGCCTGTTTGAAACATGCAGAAACAGCCCTATTTACCCTTTTTAGTCGCGACCAACGTCTACCGTTTCATCTAACTTGTGCGTTTCTGGCTATAGTATGCTTTGCTAGGAGCTAGTACGGTTTTTTTTTTTCTCCCTCATATAGTAGAGCCGCAATTTGTATGCACACTCTAATCGTTACGCACGAAAAAATAATGAGCAAGAGAAAACAATAATAAAAAAAGAAATTTGTTTTCTCCCGAGGAGCGTGCTACAGCTTGCGCTTACAGAAATCTGGCGTTGACCAACGAAGCGTCATGGTAACCAAGCCGGTTTTATTACGCTTTCACTCCTGCTCTACGTCCCCGAAACTGCGGCACTCGGTACGCTGGCGGCTGTTCTGTACAATACGAAAATTCTGTTGCTATGAGCGCAGCCCTTCGAGCCAAAAAGATGGAGTTGAAAATTCTCCTCTCCGAGAAGCAAAGGTCGGCCTAGTCCCTCGTCGCATTGTTGGTGTAAGCTTCGCTTCGATAGGACTCTACACCTTGTCGTCAGTCTCGGTATTGCAAGCGTGCAAGCCGCACGCTCTTCGTGTTGAAATGCAAAAGGAAAAAGAATGTCCTTGGGCTCTGTCTTTCAACGTGTACTAGGCCACTCCCCCAGCCCCTCTCAAGCTCTCCGCCAGATTTACTGCAATCTGCAATTATCCGGTAAATAAGTGAACTACATGAAACGGCTGTATTTTCTTGCTTCATCTGGAAGCGGCACCAATGTTCGCGAGTGCTAAAGCCATTCTTAAAGCCCGTCGTATTTCTACAAAGCATTTATTATTTTATTAAGCAGTCTGTTGCAGACCAGACTATAGAAGTGACCTAACTTGGACGAGCAGCATGGCACATAAAGTTATTCTGGGGCACTTACGACTGCTGGTATATATCTCACTCTGAGCACTGCTTAAACACAGGAGCACTAGGTGCGCTCGAAACAATTATTTCTTTCTGTATCTCAAACACTTTACTTGTGAATCGGTGCGGTTAAACGTAAAAACGCGCTAGCACATTACGCGAACGTTTACAATGGCTCGGAACCAAGTGTCCGTGTTGTCGAAGTAGTTTATTCCTGGTTGTTTTGAGTGTGTTTAGCGCGCTAGCCGCTGAGCAGCAGTGTTCTGCGCGGTGGGAGTGGGCCCGCGTACTTGTCCTCCGGAGCTCTCGCTCTGAAACCAGGCGCTCGCGGCTCGAGCAACAGTTATCGTCTATAGCACGACGGGGACGCCTGCCGCAGGTGAAGCTGCTCCGATAGCCTTCAAATCCTTCAGACCCTGCCGCGACCCCAACGAGCCGAGACCGAAGGAAAACATTTCCGCTCGTGGAAAGGACTCCGTGGCCCCGCGGCAAAATATTGTGCGCAGACTTCATTCCCAAATGTTCCGCGCCATCCATCCAGTACCGCAGTTCTCTAACCTCTACGGCAGTTCAGTGTAAGGTTGTGGGCTATAGGTTCCCAAACGTGACGCACAAACGTGATCTCTCCGGGAGCGCGATCGCATAACATCCTGCTGTGACACGAGGTATTTATCCGTATTTTGGCCTGTCGATTTATTATTATCGTATTACGTTCGGGACAAAGACTTTAGCAACGTAAGTGCTTTCTCGGTGTTTTTGGTGACCAAGGACCACGTGTTTTCTTAATCGTATTTTACGCAGTTTTTTTTTTTTCAGCCCGAGAGTTGTCTTTCGTATTATATTGCCACGCATGTTTTACATGCTTAATCCATAATCATCATCATCAGATCGGGCGCCCATTTTTTTTAGTGGTTGGATATGAAAGACGAGGGAACGACGTCGGTTGTTGCCGCTTCAGTAAAGAAAATTTGAAGTTTAATTTGCGAGAATGCGTTGCCGAGTACCAATGCTTAATTTCTTTATAGAGTGTCGTAGGTTCGACGTGCACAGAAAACTACTTCTAGAAAATCCCCTTCGCCAACTTGAATTGGTCATGACGCTCCCTGTGATATTGTCTCTTGGGGCGTTGGCACTATAGACACTGCAATAGAAACGTATGTGATGCCATATTTAATATTGTAAGTGAAACAAAGAGACTGCCATGTTAATTTTATTGTTTTATTTTCCTAAACATGAAAGCAAAAGTATTAACTTCAAATCTTAAGATAATATAGCATGAAACTTTATATTAACAATTAGTATTCATTCAATATCGCATTCTTAAATTACAAAATTCTATTTAAGTATTCTTCTCTTTTTACCTACTGTCTCCCGATTCACGGCCGATCCCCCGTAGTGGGTTGAGCCATATCCATAGGCACCAAGCCAAACCAAAAATCAGTAAAGGTGCCGATCGCTGCCAGTGCACTTCTCTCGCCTTTCCTCTCGCGACAATATTCTGGTTCGTATTCTAGGCAAGGTTTTACGGTAGTTTCCTGTGTAGAACGACTTCACCACGCGTTAAAGAACCTCAGCTGATCAAAAGTATAACTGAGTTCTCCACTGCGGCGTCTGTCATAATACAAGGAGTAATTTCAAGCGCAATGTAAAACCGTACCTCTCAGTCGTTGGTTTTATACTTTATGCGCACGCCGAATATGACACACTGACGATTCCACGTGTGGAGTCAGCCTGGTCTGCAGAAGCACCCAGCATGGAACTTTTGCAGGTAGCGTGTTCGACAGCTCATCTGCTGATTAAGTGAGTTGGTTTCGTTACAACATTCGTAAAGTGTGCTGGCTCGCCCGCCCCTCCCAATTTTCTGGTGGCCACATAAGCAAAGACACGCCCAGCATTAGCCCTCCCGCTCAACAAAGAAACACGCTTACATATACACGCAATTGTGCTCCTTCCGTTCAATCTCTGGAACATAAAGAATAATGATTTTAAGAAAGACCGTCGGAAGCATCGCGCACAAATGGATCCTATCAAGTCTGGCCTTTGGCACAGTGTCTCCGCCGCTGCTGAAGCACGCGTGTGCCCGCTCCCATACTCTTCGCCCTGAACTAACTATCCTTAAGCCATCGCGCGGCACAGAATGCGCCGAAGGCCGCGCGCGGCTCGGATTATCGCGCTTCTCATTCGTTGCTGACGGCGCACACGCTCTGCAGCTTGTCGGCATTCGTTTGGGAGCCGACGGAAAGTGACGAGAAGAAGCACCAGAACGAACGCCGCCCCTCGGGTGCGTGCGTCGCTATCGGCCGCGGAGTGGCGCGCGTGCGCGACGTCGTGCGCCCGCAGCAGCGCGACATGAGCGCGACTCGCTCATTCATGGGGGAGATAATTGAGCGCGTGAATCAACGGCTGGCACGCAGGCCCCGCGGCGGTGTGACGTCGTCGAGGAGGAGGCCGCCCGCGTCGGGGCCCCAGCGACCGGCGGCCCTGGGCACAGCCAAGGGGGCCAGCCGAGGGCTTCGCGTATCGCAGCCATCGCCGCCACGCAGCGCATGCGGAGACACTCGCCAGCCAGGCAAGGGGCGCATAATATGGTACTTTGCCTGCGATGAGATCGAGGCCGGCACGACGCTCCTCGCGTGTCTGTCGGGAAACGAAAGAAAAAACGCTTCCTCTCCAGGCCGTGCTCCTTTCGTTTCCGTGCCTGGCATTCGTATGGCGGCAACCTTGCGATTTATGCGCAGTTATGGAACGCCGAGATATCTTTCGCAGTTTATCTTCCCCCTCCTCTCCGTCTCGTGAGTTTTCTTTCTTCACTGGCTCTCTTACGAAAAAAAAAAAAAAAAGCAGAACACCCCTTCGCAGTCATACAATCCCACCAATACAAGACCGTGCATGCATAAAGAATAGTAATAAATAAATGCACGAAAGAGGGGGGGAGTTCTCTCTCTTTATTTTTTTTTCATTGAATGAAATTTTTTTTTTTTCGTCGGAGGACAAACAGTCCAAACAAAACGGCCAAACATAGCAGTGGGCCGAAGTATTCAGCCTATAAATGGGCAACGAGCAGAACGTGGATGCGTGAAAGGAAAACTTTGTCTTCTAACTACATAACTGAAAGATGGGCGAATTTGATTACTGGCAATGGAACCCGTTCAACTGTGCTAAACAAGCCACGACACACAAAACACGAAGTTTGCAGGACGGCCGTTCCAGCAGCGTGTTCCCTACCTCGACATTTTTAGCGTTGTTCACATGTTTCATTTGTCTCAAAAATGTGCGCGCTTTGAAACACCTAGGTCCGAATTCACGAAAAGCTCTTACGCTGAATCTCTTCGTAAGAGCAGCTGCCTGCCGATCGTAACGTCGTACGTATAATTAGCGAAGGCGGCCGACTAATGGCAGCAAACAGCCCTTACGAACGAAAAGCCCTCCTGCGTTCCAACTGGGTCAGGCCCCATGCTCCGAGCTCACAGTGCTTTTCAGCATAGCGCTTGTTTTCACATCTGCGGAGCTCAAAAAAAAAAGTCCTCTAATGAAAATTAAAAAAAAACAGCAAGATTTGTGACCACAATTGTCAATTACAACCATCCTTTCCATGTGTCGTTGTTTAGCACACCTTTTCTTTGTACTGCATAATTATCTTCTTAAACGAGAAGAAAGCGGGTTAACAGAGGTGCCCGATACTTATTAGTCATAGCATAAGAAGCCGACAGACACTGACACCAAGGACAACACAGGGGAAATTACTTGTGCTTAATAAATAAAACAAAGAAACGATAAATTAATGGAAATGAACGTGGATGTAAAATAACTTGCCGCGAATGTGCACTGTCCCTTAATTATTATTACTACTACTGGAACTATAATAATTTAGATCTAGTCGCCTAACATTGTCATGATACGGTATAGTAGCGCTCTACATCCCATAACGATGCGAGTGGAACAGTGAGGCAGGCGCTTGAACACAGCCAAGCCGTTTTTCGGGGGCAACTTCCGTCATGGCACATCATCATCAGCCTGGCTACGCCCACGGCAGGGCAAAGGCCTCTCCCATACTTCTCCAAATACCCCGGTCATGTGCTAATTGTGGCCATGTTGTCCCTACAAACTTCTTAATCTCACTCGTCCACCTAACTTTCTGCCGCCCCCTGCTACGCTTCCCTTTCTTGGAATCCAGTCCGTAACTCTTAATGACCATCAGTTATCTTCCCTCCTCATTACATGCCCTGCCCATGCCCATTTCTTTTTCTTGATTTCAACTAAGATATCATTATCCCTCACCCAATCTGCTTTCTTCTTATCCCTTAACGTTACACCCACCATTCTTCTTTCCATAGCTCGTTGCGTCGCCCTCAATTTAAGTAGAACCCTTTTCGTAAGCCTCCAGGTTTCTTCCCCGTAGGTGAGTACTGGTAAGACACAGCTGTTATACACTTTTCTCTTGAGGGATAATGGCAACCTGCTGTTCATGATTTGAGAATGCCTGCCAGACGCACCCCAGCCCATTCTTGTTCTTCTGATTATTTCAGTCTCATGATCCGGATCTGTGGTCACTATCTGCCCTAAGCTGTATCCCCTTACCACTTCCAGTGCCTCGCTACATATCGTAAACGGCTGTTCTCTTCCGAGGCTGTTAAACATTGCTTCAGTTTTCTGTAGATTAATTTTTAGACCCACCCTTCTGCTTTACCTCTCCAGGTCACTGAGCATGCATTGCAATTGGTCCCCTCAGTTACTAAGCAAGGCAATATCAACAGCGAATCGCAAGTTACTAAGGTATTCTCCATTAACTGTTATCCCCAATTCTTCCCAATACAGGTCTCTGAATACCTCCTGTAAACACGCTGTGACTAGCATTGGAGAGATCGTATCTCCCTGCCTGACGCCTTTCTTTATTAGGATTTTGTTGCTTTCTTTATGGAGGACTACAGTGGCTGTGGAGCCGCTATAGATATCTTTCAGTATTTTTACATACGGCTCGTCTACACCCTGATTCCGTAATGCCTGCATGACTGCTGAGGTTTCGACTGAATCAAACGCTTTCTCGTAGTCAATGAAAGCTATATATAAGGGTTGGTTATATTCCGCACATTTCTCTATAACCTGATTGATAGTGTGAATATGGTCTATTGTTGAGTAGCCTTTACGAAATCCTGCCTGGTCCTTTGGTTGACAGAAGTCTAAGGTGTTCCTGATTCTATTTGCGATTACCTTAGTAAATACTTTGTAGGCAACAGACAGTAAATTGATCGCTCTATAATTTTTCAAGTCCTCGGCGTCCCCTTTCTTATGGATTATGATTATGTTGGCGTTCTTCCAAGATTCCGGTACGCTCGAGGTCATGAGGCATTGCGTATACAGGGTGGCCAGTTTTTCTAGAACAATCTGCCCACCATCCTTCAACAAATCTGCTGTTATCTGATCCTCCCCAGCTGCCTTCCCCCCTGTGCATAGCTCCCAAGGCTTTCTTTGCTTCTTCCGGTGTTACTTGCGGGATGTCAAATTCCTCCGTCATGGCACATGTAGTGCATCAAAAGTGCGGGGAAGATGTTCGAGCTGCTGCCGTGGGCCCATGCAAGCTTCCCACGTCCGCACCAACGACCCTGGTTCGGCACTCGTCCACCTGCGCACAGCAGGCCCCGTGCGCAACAAAGCCGCAGTGGTTCTAAGGTCGCGCCGGCAGCGTTGCGCGGCTACCGCGACTGTGCACTCGTGCGTCGTCGGGTCGCGACTTCCCTCCGCCTTCTTCGCACCTCAAGAGCCCGCGCACCGGACTGCACCGGATTCCCTCGCCAGACACTCGACAGACGTCGTCTCGCGCTTTTAGACGGCAACAAGTGCGGTGGCTACGGTGTACACAAGCGTTGCTCTCGCGCCCGATATCTTATCGGCAGTCTTTTAAAGGGGCCGCGTCGCGATACGAGCACGCCGACGTTTATACAGCACACCTCTCCAGGCTTATTGTTATGAAACATTCCGCTTTCAACTTCCCTTCGTGTTGGTCGGTCTCAACGGGCCTTGTTTTCATCCTGTCTGCCCTTTGCTCTTCGCCGAGAACGGAGAACACTTGGTCTAAAAGCTTTGCCTCGAAGAGGTTAAACGTTCGTGTTCACGTTTGCCAGATAAATAGGCCGGCTATTTGAAAGAATAGCGGACATTTGTTCAACTCGAGAATATTGCCACCTACTTTAAGCTCACGGCGGTTCCTTTTAATATAGGCGCGGCTTAAGTAAGTAAACGCGATGATATATAGCACATATCGAGCGAGTTCCCGGCGGCGTTCATCAAACGCCGCCTGTTCTTCGGCCGAACGCACGATGCGCGGCCCGCTCCTGCTGCCGTTCCTTGAACGCAGCCTGCTCTTCGGCAGAACGAACCAAATGCGGCCTCCCCATCTGACTGCCAGGCCTGAAGTGGCGGGAAACGGCGGGTGCCCGAGGCGAGCGGACACGCAATCACACCCTTCCCCTCCTCCGGAGGGAGGGGACGCCTGTAGTTGGCTCGCGCCTTGCGCTGCGTCTACTTCTTCATGCATGTAAAACCCTGCTTTAAAGGGCGCGCTCGATGCACCGACAGTGGCTGAATTGATTAGCGTGGTGGTCTCGCATCCCTAAAAGTCGGTGGTTCGAATCCGCAGCCCGAAGAACCATTTTTATTTTCGCGCTACTGGAGTTTTTTCATACGGCAACACCGACGCCGACGCGAGTGAGGCAATACAGGCTTCGCTTCAAATAAAAATTATGAGCCCAAGCCTGGCGTGCTCGTTTGCGAGACACCCATGCTCGCAAAGAGCTTTTCACACAACTGACTTGTCCAAATGGCCGAGTTATCGACCCGGGTAGCCAGGCGTTGGTCGAATTGTTGGCTCATGCTAAAGGAAGCAGCGACGTAACGCTGTAAGCTATAGCAGTGCCCACCGGCTAATAAATATGACTGCGATAAGCAGTATGATTTGTCTTAGCAGCAGTTAAGAGTGTAGAAAGTAACGCCTCGTCACTTTCACGCGATCGCCAACTAGGCCAAGGCCATCTAGAGAAGTCAGTCGTCCGAAACCCTTTTGAGAGTGTGGCCTTCGCGAAAACGTGCGAGCAAGGGCACTTTTTTTCAACAAATTTTTTCTGTATATTATTACACCACTCAGAAAGGCGGGAAAAATAACTTAGGAAAGATAGCGGGCTGGAAACTGCATTCGAACGTACGCCATTATACCAGTAATGATTAGCTTTACTAATTAATTTGGGATAATCAGCTAATGATTCAATCGGATGTGATTGGATAAGATGTGATTAAATGTACTATATGCATTTGGTAACAAGAAAGTAGTAACACTTGAACAAACTTGAGCTTGAAATATAAGTGAAAAAAAAACCTCAGTTTCGGGAAGACGACCATGACGAGGAAGTTTGGACATTGCCGTTTCAGCAATATGTTGAACTTCGCCGCAGCACACAAGTGTATCTCCTCGGGCAACATGTTAAAATATCTACATATATATTTCAAAATATCGGCCGAGTTTGAACAAGTTTCAAATAGCACCGTCGAGATGGTACTTAATTCTAATAAAATTTGCATATATGGCAATTAGTCGGCATTTAGTGCTACATTATAACGTCCTCACGTCATGTTTCATCCTAGACGCCAGCGCTCATTTCTCCCCTGGCAGAACGAGTCCACCTCCCACGGGTGTACGTTTCCGCCGCTTCCCTTCAAGGTCGCGCTCGCGCTTAGCACGCGCAACGCGAAAAACGTCTCTTGTTTGCGATGGCTCCTCTTCGGAAGACTGGAAATTGCTGTTGCGTTGTTAGCTGCCGCAACAGCAATGCAAACGCGAAAGCGTTGATTCCACCAGTGAAATTCTACCGATTCCCAAGAAAATATTACGAAAAAGGCAGATGACAGACATGGATCACTGCGGTGTGCCGAAAAAAGTAAGTAAACTTCAGAATAGTGGCTAGCCGGGCTTGTTGGTACGAACACATTCTTTAGCAAACAGCGCGAATAACGGGACATAGAAAAGAGGCACACGACACAGGCCCTGACTTCCAACAAGTATATGTTCATTGCGCGAGTGCCGAATATATAGGCAGAGAAGTAATAGTCAGAACATAAATGGCGTGAAAACATGAAAACAATGACTTGAGATCGCAGGTGGGCGGAGATCGGTTGAATTTGCAGATACGCGATTTCCTTGTCTAATAACAGGATTGATGGTGAACTGATGCATGAAGGACCACGTTGGGTGATGGCAAATGCTTCAATAATTTTACGCGTGCGCTGGTCAGCGTGCTTTTGGATGACAGTGAATTTTCTAAAGTAGGGGATGCATTTACACGACCTGCAATGCGGAGAAAGATTGCTGCTGTAATTTTGTTTTGTGTTGTTGGCGTGCTTCCGGAGGCGATCATTAAGACAGCGTCCCTTTTGTCCTATGTACGTAGGAGCGCCCGCACTTCAAAGGTATAAACGACTCCTGTGATCAGGAGTCAGGAGCGGCTGCTAGTGAGGGGCTCCCGATGCTTCTTGTCGCAACATTTTTGTGGGGGTTGTCTTGGTTGACCCTTCCGCATAAGGCGTTCAGTTTTCCTGGGGATGAAAAAACAACCGAGAAACCCGCCCTTCCCGCGGCCTTTTTCAATCTATATGGGACACCCCGTGCACATAGGGAATGACAGTCATTTTCGAAGTATTGATCTCGGTTTTGCGGCACTTCTTTCATTGGTGCATTTCCGCTAACATGTCTTCCGCTAGCTATACCAGGGGGACGCTTGGAAAACCAGCCCGCAAAAGCCACTGTACCTGGCCTTCAAAGGGCATTTCAATCTCGTGTATGCACGATCTTTGCAGTGCATTACGGAAGGTGGGTTTTGCGATTCCCTTATTCACCAACCTTGAGTGAGCCGACGAAAAAGGCAAGAGGCATTTTGCTGAGCGGGGTGCATACCTCCAGCGTACTTGTTCTTTCTTGAACAATAGCAGAAAGTCCAGAAAACGCAATGTGTTGTCCTCCGGTAGCTCCTTTGTGAGCGTGAGACCATTCACATTATCTGCAAAGCTTTTGTAGACGTCTTGTACCCCTGAAGCAAGACCGTCTTCAGTCGCCTCAATGAATATGAGGTAGTCGTCGACGTACCTGAACACCTTCTAGGCACGGACCCTTGGGAGGTTCCTTTCAGTGTCACGGTGGCTAGCAACAGGTCACTCAGTACAGGTGCAAGGCATCAGCCAACGCACGCTCCTTCGTTATGGAGGAACATCTTCCCTGCTAACTGGACCACCGTAGGTACAGCACTAGCAAGTGGAGAAACTTGCTTCTCTGCCTACATATCCTGCGCTCGCGCAATAAACATACTTGTCGGAAGTCAGCGCCTGCGTCGCGTGCGTCTTTTCTGTGTCCCGTTATTCGCGCTGTTTGCTAAAGAAAATAAGTAAACAACTGGCAAACCAAGAGATCTTGTTCCTTGATCGCTCGTGAGTATACGATGATTTTTTCATGTAACCGACATGAATTTCGTGATTACTGAATATATAATCTTTTTCTTTAAATAAAAACTTTCAGTTGTTAGAACAGCGCTTGGCCTGTCTTCTTTCTCATGTTTCGTTCTTGTGCGCACTGCCCAAGAATGGAAACCACTTCTGTTGCGTGCGCTAGCAGTGGTCGCAGTTCACGAGTGCCGAGAAATTGAATATGTGCGCGATGCATTGAACATGACCGGAGTTCATTCCTGCATCACTGCATCGATCGATCGAGTTACTGGAAGATACACGCCTGCATCTTGGTCGCGCCGGCATTGCTGAAGCAGAAATGATTACTCATGCTTTCAACTTCCGTCTCTCCACCACTGTTAAAAAATTACCAAGCTAATTACGCTGCCGCCTCTATTCTATATTGTATGGGACGTACTAGTTCAAGTTGTGTACGCATGTCGTATTTGTGCTATGCGGCGACATATTTTGTATATTTCTATACAGTGCCGATAGAATTCCGTGGTCGCCAACACAGACAACACGGATTTGTAGCGGACATTTTGTGGGAAACTGCAAAAATGACTTTCGCCAACATGCGTCGTTTGCACCGACGATTTTTCCGGCGGCACACACGATGTCGTCGCTGATCAACTGCTCCGCGTCACCTATACGTGGCTAAGCAGACGCTGCCCTTTCGCCACATTGCAGGCACAAAAATAGTCGTCAACCGCACAGATCTTCTTAAAGGCAGATCGAAGCGTGCACGTCGTGCGCATGTCCTTCGAATGAAATCCTCACACATAGACACACACGCGCGGTAGGAAACCTGCGCAAACACGCGCAGTGCAGCAGGCAGCCAAGGCGGTGTGAAGGAGAGATTGGAGACATGTACACCCACTGGCGAAATTTTTATCCCGCATGCGGCGCTTGCGCGCCGTCACGGCAGCCCCGCTCCGCGGTGCCGTTGTTGTCTACAGCAGTGCTCAAGACGAACACACTCCTATAGCGTAGCACCAAGCGTCGGCTAAGTGTTAAGAGTCACAAATGTGTACGTTATTCAAAAAAAGTACGCTCTCGTCGTTGCCAACAAGAGCTTGTTGAAACAAGGTGCATCATTTGAAATACAATTTTTGAAAGTGTTGCCTTTTGAGTTACTCTGGTGTGTTGCGGCGAAGTTCAACAGATTGCCGAAGGAGTAATGTAAAAATTCCCGGATATGTGCAAACGCAGAACACCAGCCTGTTTTTCTTTTTTTTTTTTTATGGGTGGACCCGTGTTAGCTATAAGACAGTCGAACTGCATATTCAGTAGTATACAGGTTAACAATGTAAGTAGTGAAATTTATTCACGGGGTTTAAGATGCCAATGCAACTCTTGGGTGATGAGAGACGCCGTAGAGGAAAGCTCCGGAATAATTTTGACCATCTGGGGTTTTTTATCATGCACATTAAGCTATTGCACGAGTCTTATTTTTGATTTAGGCCCCGTCTGAATGCGGCAGCCGCGGTCCGGAATCGAACCTGCGACATCGCGCTCAGTCGCAGCACGCCATAGCCACTTAACCACCACGCCGGGTACAAGTTATGAAAGTTGAAGTTTAAGCACAGACAGACGAGAACGTGATACAGGGAGAACTGCAGAACGAATTTAGAAACACCAAACGCATAGATAATAACCTGTTTGTAATGTGCAGTGTATTCATATAGCCAAGACAGTATAGATATATAGTATCAAAGTATATATATATATATATATATATATATATATATATATATATATATATATATATATATATATAAGTGTGTGTGTGTGTGTGTGTGTGTGTGTGTGTGTGTGTGTGTGTGTGTGTGTGTGTGTGTGTGTGTGTGTGTGTGTGTGTGTGTGTGAACGAGAAGAAAGGAAACCGAAAACCGAAGGCCCGATTTCTATTAGTCATATCATAGGCAGCCAACAATGACACCACGGACAGCATAGGGGAAATTATCTGCAGTTCTTAATTTAATTGAAGAAATTATAATTAAATGGAAATGAAAGTAGATGAATAAACAACTGGCCGCAGGTGGGATACGGACCCGCGTGTTCGTGTTACGCATGTCATGCTCTCCATTTCCATTTATTTATCCTCGGCGCTCTAAAGCTGCAAGCCCACGGACGTACTCGCTTTGCGGACCGCGTGTATATATTCTTTATCAATTTTCTTTCCCCGCATCTCAGCTGGATTGCGAAACCATGTTACTTTCGTCAAGTTACCGTTTTCTGTGTCCCTTCCGGGCCCCTTCACTGTTGTGCCCCCCATCGCCCTATTCAACTTGCCCCCTCTCCCGCTACAACAGTGACACGCGCACTAGTGCTGCGCAGCGGCTTTTTTCTCCTTCCTTGCCTCGTGTCAACGACAACCTATATTTATAGCTATATACCGCTTCTCTCCACTCATGGCTCTTTTCTCCGCCTTACGTCTCCCTCCTCTCTTAACACGAGATAGCCCCGTGTCACAGAAAATCTGGTGTCGGGGTCAGCGTGCCGCGTCCGGCGTTGGGTGTCCATTCGGCAAAAACATTTTCGGACCACGCATTCCCAGGCCTTCCATGCGACGCAAGAAACTGACTGAACTAATTGAATTTCTCAAGCTAAAACACGTGGGAAAATCGTAAACTACGACTTACACAACTTACAGACGTAATAGCTCTCGGATTGTAATCTGAATATAGGAGAAAACATAGTTCTGTTACGCGAAAACTCAAACAAACCCTTTCTTCAGCGTTTCTACAATGCATAGAGCGGAGACGGCTTTGCCATTTGCGCACCCCGGCGCGTAAAGATCTCAGAGTCCACGGAGCGGCGCGCCCGCTTCCTTGAAACTCTTCTAGATGGCACTCGCCTCCACTGCATCGTGATAGAGATTTACCTAGAAAATACCGTTTGCGTTGAATGGGAAGGGATGAGGAGCGAGAAGAAAGTTCATATCAACAAGGGACTGAGACAGGGGTGCCCTTTAACCCCGCTGTTGTTTATGATGTACATGGTGAGGATGGAGAGGGCGCTAGAAGGAAGTAATATCGGGTTTAATCTCTCATACAAACAGGCGGGTACAGTAATATAGCAGCAACTCCCAGATTTATTTTATGCGGACGACATTGTGTTGCTAGCTAACAAGCAAAGTGATTTGCAACGTCTGGCTAATATCTGTGGACAGGAAGGCAACGATTTAGGTTTGAAGTTTAGTGTTAGAAAATCAGGTGTTATGGTATTCAATGAAAACAGTGAACAGACAGTGGAGTTACAGGGCCAAGAAATACCTCGGGTAACAGAATATAAATACCTTGGTATATGGATAAACGAAGGCAATGGATATATGGAAACACAGGAAAAAACCATAACAGTCAATGGGAAGAGAAATCCAGCCATAATAAAGCACAGAGCGCTATGGGGATACAATAGGTACGAGGTCCTCCGAGGGGTGTGGAAAGGGGTAATGGTTCCAGGACTTACTTTTGGAAATGCGGTTGTTTGCTTTAAATCAGGTGTACAATCAGGGCTCGACGGAAACCAAAGGTCAGTGGGTCGCCTCGCATTGGGCGCTCACGGGAAGACTACAAATGAAGCTGTGCAGGGTGATATGGGCTGGACTAGTTTTGAAGTGAGGGAAGCTCGCAGTAAAATTGAGTATGAAGAACGGCTGAGGAATATGGAAGAAAGTAAATGGGCTGGGAGAGTGTTCAGGTATCTTTATAAAAAAAACATTGATTCACAGTGGAGGAAAAGAACTAGGAAGCTTACCAGCAAGTATGCGGCCTGTAGGGTGGACAACACAACAACAAAGGTCAAGCGGAAAGTCAGAGAAGCTGAATTAATCTCATGGGTGGCGGCAATGTAAAAGAAACCTGCCATGAGTAACTACTTAAGAGGAAAAAACGAAATCAGGAAAGAAACCATTTATGATAACTCAAAGGGAAGCTCATTACTTTTCGAAGCGAGATCAGGATGCTTTAGAACACGCACCTATAAAGCGAGATATAAGAAGGAAGAAGAAGCATGTGCTTGCTGTGGTAAAGCTAGGGAAACTACGGAGCATGTTTTATTAGAATGTGAAGACGTCTACCCAGCGGTCGATTTAGGCACCACTGGCCTCCTTGAAGCCCTTGGCTTCAGAGGGAGCAGTGGTATAGCAAACATGTCCGCAATAGACATTAGTAAGAGGCGACTGGAGGATTGGTGGAAGAAAAGTAGGGAAACGACAAAAGACGGAGACGTACAAAAGCACAGTTCGCAATAGGGGATCAGAAAATTCGGGCGTGGTAGTTCATAGTGTTTTTTTGCGTCTTTTTTCATTGTTTAACCAAGGTAGAATATTAGGCAGTATAGTAGCAAGAGCTTGGTGGCGCAACCCACCGCCCAGTTCCAAAGGGGACGCTCATAACATCCATCCATCCATCCATCGCGACAGAAAGCATCGCGAGAGCACAGGCAGGTAAAAAGGGCGCATTTGCCGCAGAAGTAGTCAGTAAATGGGAAATATGCCGGGAGAAAAAGTCTATCGTTCAATACTGGTGCAAGCAAAGATAAAAGGTGAACGTGAACGTTGTTTGTCAGAAATACGTGAAAAGAAGGCCGCGCCTAGAATATTTTGCAACCACATAAAATTATTAGGCAGGAAGTCAACAACAATTCGACAACATATCCCAGACGAAGTTGGAAACAAACTAGACGGGGAAACGGCATTAAATTACATCCGAAAAATAACAGCCGAATTTTTCCAAGGCAATGACGAAGTTGTATTTGAAGGAAAAAAAAAGAGCATGAAAGAGAACCAGATCGAAAAGGAGCTGATGCTGACAAATTTCAACTGGAAGAAAGCCGAACAGAAAATTCCTAAGCGCAAAGCCACATGGCTATATAGACGAGGTTCCCGTTAGGCTGATTAATGAACTATGACCAAGAAGTAAGGAAGCTCTGGTGAAAGCAGTGAAAAAAACTTTAAAAGATAGACGAATACCAGGCAGTTGGCGACAAAGTAGAATGAACTTAATATATATAGGCAAGGGGGAGGAAAGATAGAATTCACTCGTATAGACCTTTGACCATTACATCGGTGATATACAGGTTAGCAATGCAGGCAATTAAATTAAAGCTGCAAGCATGGGCAGAGAATAATGGCATTTTGGGAAAACTTCAGAATGGCTTCAGAATAGGTACGCGTTTGGATGATAGCTTACTTGTTCTTACTCAGTTTATTGAAATATCAAGAGTAGAGACACCGCTATACGTGGCCTTTTTAGACATTACAGGAGCATTACAGGAGCGTATGACTACGTAGACCACTACATTTTGTGGGATATTCTGGAAATGGAAGGCTTAGGCGATCATTGTCTACAGCTTTTGAGAGAGATTTACCTAGAAAATACCATTTGCGTTGAATGGGAAGGTATGAGGAACGAGGAGAAAGTTGATATCAACAAGGAACTGAGGCAGGAGCAGCCCTTTATCCCCACTGCTGTTTATGATGTACATGGTGAGGATGGAGAGGGCGCTAGAAGGAAGTAATATCGGGTTTAATCTCCCATACAAGCAGGCGGGTACAGTAGTAGAGCAGCAGCTTCCAGGTTTATTTTATGCGGACGGTATTGTGTTGCTATCTAACAAGTGATCTGCAACGTCTGGTTAATATCTGTGGACAGGAAGGCGAGAATTTAGGTTTGAAATTTAGCGTTAAAAATCAGTTGTTATGGTATTCAATGAAAACAGGGAACAGACAGTGGCAATACAGGGCCAGAAAATACCTCGGGTAAAATAATATAAATACCTTGGTATACGGATAAACGAAGGCCATAGATATATGGAAACACAGGAAAAAAACAATAGCAGTAAAGGGGAACAGAAATGCAGCCATAATAAAGCACAGAGCGCTATGGGGATACAACAGGTACGAGGTGCTCCGGGGTATGTGGAAAGGTGTTATGACTCCAGGACTGACATTTGCAAATGCAGTTGTTTGCTTGAAATCAGGGGTATAATCAGGACTCGATGGCAATCAAAGGTCAGTGGGACGCCTCGCATTGGGTGCTCACGGGAACACTACAAGTGTAACTGCAGGGAGATATAGGCTGGACAAGTTTTCAAGTGAGGGAAGCTCACAGTAAAATAATTATGAAGAACGACTGAGGAATATGGAAGAAAGTAAATGGGCTGGGAGAGTGTTCAGGTATTTGTACAGGAAAAACATTGATTCACAGTGGAGGAAAAGAACTAGGAAGCTTACCGGCATGTATGCGGCCTGTATGGTGAGCATCATACCAACAAAGAACGTAAAGCGGAAAGTCAGTGGGGCTGAAATAATCTCATGGGTGGCGGCAGTGGAAAAGAAAACTGTCATGCGTAATTACATAAGAGGAAAAAACGAAGTCAGGAAAGAAACAATTTATGATAACTCAAAGGGAAGCTCATTACTTTTCGAAGCGAGATCAGGATGCCTTAGAACACACACCTACAAAGCAAGATATAAGAAGGAGGAAGAAGCATGTGCTTGCTGCGGTAAAGCTAGGGAAACTATGAAGCCTGTTTTATTCAAATGAGAAGATGTCAGCCCAGCGGTCGATTTAGGTACCACTGGCATCCTTGAAGCCCTTGGTTTCAGCGAGAGCAGAGGGAAAGTAAACATCTCCGCAATAGGGACTACTAAGAGGCTATTGCAAGATTGGTGGAAGAAAAGTAGGGAAAGGACAAAAAACGGGGACGTACAAAAACATAGTTCACAATAGGGGGTCAGAAAATTTGGTTAAGGAAATTAGGTAGGACATTAGGCAGTATAATAGCAAGAGCTTGGTGGTGCAACCCACTGCCCCGTTCTAAAGGGGACGCTCATAACATCTATCCATCCATCCGCGGCCCATGCAAGAGGCCGTGTGTTTACCAGAAAGCCCGCCTTCGTGCATAGCGTTGGTATGCCGCGAGCGTTTCCCGGTAAACATTACTGTTACATACGTTGTAGTTGCCGGGAAGCGTGAGAAGCAGTCAGGGGTCTTCGAATGCTATCGCGTTTCACTCTTAAACGCGAAGCGCAAGTATCCTCCATCTGTTTTATTATTTTTTTTTTCGCTCACTGGCCTCCTTGCCCTACACACACGGGACTCCGCCTTCGCCTTGCCCTGCATCGTTGCCAATAAGGCAGCTGTAAATCTGCCAAAGCGCCTAAAGAGTCAATCACTGTCATGACTGTTCCTAACGGTTTTATGTATCTGGGAACGACCGCGCACGTGATCTGCCGTCTTCACTACCAGTGCCGAAGTCTTTTTTTTTTTTTAAACCTTGATGAAGAGCGGTCCACCGGTCAAAACTGTTGAAATTAAATAGTTGTTCTGTTTGCCTTGTAGCATCGCCCAAGTTCTTTACGTTTGAAAGGTAGCGTGAAGAATTAATCTTTGCCATATATATATATATATATATATATATATATATATATTGAAAGAGAACCAAGGGACCCGGTTTTTGTTAATCATGTCATAAGAAGCCCACAAACAAACATCGAGGACAATATAAGGGAAATTACTTGTGCTTACTAATTGAATTAAAGAGATGATAAGTTAATGGAAATGCAAGTGGATGAAGAAAACAACTTGCAGCAGGTGGAATACGAACCCACGTCTTCGCATTACGCATATGCGATGCTCTTATCAACTGAGCTACCGTGGCGTCGGTTTCCCATCCACTTTCTGGGGTATTTATGTTTTATTATACGAGAACTAACCCTGGGTGTGTTAGCCAGCGCCACAACTCAAAAACCTTGGCGGCGGATGTAGAATATTATTTATTTATTTATTTATTTATTTATTTATTTAAACAACAGAACCTTACAGGCCCTATGGCCGGTCATAAAGCAGAGGGGGGGCGGGGGGGCATTTCAAACGGTAAAGTCATAAAAAGTGCAAATTTCCAACAGGGACAGTGCTATGAAATGATTGCCATATTATACAATATTCAAGGCACAGGGAATACAAAGCAATATATTAAGGCACACGAACACTTGTTACCATTAACAGAGCAAAAGAATACTGTTTATGAAAATAATATACGGCATTGAAAAAATGTGCGATAAAAATTAATCCACTAGACTGTACATTCGTGAACGATATCAAATGGGTAAAGCGTGAGTAACTGGCAGTGGAATGTGTCGGGGTTAGATATGGAGGCTATGTTATCAGGGAGGCTATTCCAGAGACGAATTGCACGAGGTAGATGAATTAAATGCATTTGTTTTACCGTATATGCGCATGAAACTGGACTGATTATGTAATCTGCGTAAAAAAGAGTGGGGTATTTGTAGTTGTAACAGGGTTCGTTTATTAGTGTAAATATATTTGTGGAATAAGCACAGAAGAGCCATGTTGCGGCGTCTATCTAATGGCGGCAGTAGAAGGTCTAGTTTAATTTGTGTGATGCTTGAGTTTATACCGTAGTTACGTGATATGAACCGGGCTGCTCTATTTTGTATCCTTTCTGTCATATTGATTAGGTAATTTTGATGAGGGGACCAAATTGAGGAGGCGAACTCCAACTGTAGCAAAATGAATGTTTCGAAAGCGAGTTTTCGAACGTTTGTCGGGGCATTTCTCAAGTTGCGTCGTAGATAGCCAAGAGAACGTGATGCTTTGGCACATGTAGAAGTGATGTGTGGGACCCATGAAAGATTCTCTGTAAGAAGAACAGTAAGATACTTGTATGATTAAGTGTGGGAAAGTATAGTGTTATTAAGGTGATGATAGAAAATTTAGAATTTACACATTTTCGGCTGAAGCACATTACCTCGCACTTTGTAAAGTTTAGTGTCATGAGCCATTTGTTACGGCAGTTAGCGATAAGATTAAGATCTGCTTGAAGTGCCAAGTGATCGTCAGTCGTGTGAATAGGACGGTAGATTATGCTGTCATCGGCAAAAAGGCGCATGCAGGAAGTAATCTGATCTGGGTGGGTAAGCCTCTCTCTCTCTCTCTCTCTCTCTCTCTCTCTCTATATATATATATATATATATATATATATATATATATATATATATATATATATATATATATATATATATATATACTTTTCAATTAATTATACTTGAGAAGTAGAATATTTGATTAAACTAATTGATTGATTAGATGAATATTTAATATTATTTGAATATTAGTTGAATATCGATTAAACAGAGCGATGTCATAAGACTAGCACTGGGTGCCTACGGATAAATCTCAAATGAAACAATACCGGGAGACATGGGGCTACATGGACACCCTTAAATCTGTGGGAGGTGCAGAGCTAAACCTACATCTAAAAACGACTGAGTAATATGTACGGAAATAGATTGGCGGCTAGGTTATTTAGGTATAACCTGCATATGAAAAACGTCGACTCAAAGTGGAGAAAATGAGCAAGAAACTAACCATCAAGTACTATCCCAACGTGATGGACAGCGGCAGAGAAAAGGGTGTGAAACATAACGACATAGATGCAGAAACAATGTACTACGTGAGTGTAGGAAACTGCGCTAGTTGGTTTGTGAATACCGTGGTGAACTGCGCAGACAACCGAACAAGAAAGGGTTCACTTGCTAGGCGCCATGCAGAGGAATTCAGCTACAGAGTTATATCGAACAGCGAAGGATGAAATTAGAAGGGAAAAGGTTTCTGATCACTTACAGGCGCTACTGCTCGAAGCCAGATAAGGGTGTCAGAGAACGAAGAGTTATGGAATAAATTGTTCAGATGAAGGTTACTGGTGCATAGCGTGTGGAAATGATACAGAAACTACAGAGTCTATTCTGTCAGAATGACACGCTTACCTATGCAGCGATGAATGTGCAATTGCTGAGCCGGCCCTAGGCCTTGAATTTTAAGGCCGCTGTGGAAATTGTTAGTGAATATCCGGTGGAGACCAGTAAGAGATTGTTGGAAGAGTGGTGGTGCAAAGGAAAGGAAAACATGCAATGAAGTGAACGTTCTTTTTTTTTTTTCCACCACTTGGAAATGTGCCACTGTTGTCACCACCTGTTTGCTGTGCCTTTTTGTGGCCCGCTAGCAACAAAGCCATAAGCTATAATAGTCAGCAATATACTCCACTAAAAGCAGCCACCCAAACTAAACATCGCTATCGTACGTACGTCGCGGTCAACCAGAAGACCTCGGCACCAGCAGTAATAGACCAGACACAAACAATAACCCACACTAATACCCTACCAAGCATGAGCCCGATGTACAGACTCTAAATCCACTTGCCGCCAACGCTTCCCGGGCCCCTACCGACAGACATCACTAAATTAATCAATGATTACATTCGGGCAGAAACGAAAGTAATCTGCCATCCCTGTTCACGACGACATCTCAGGAAATGAACAAACGAATATTCTCGCTCGAGAAGCATTACGCCGGCTACCGGTGCCCGCAGTCCTCCCCAACATCTCTTCAGACCGGACTCCCCGTCACTACCAGGAAGCAACACTCCCCAGTCCATCTACAGAACTTTCGCTCCTTATTAACAGATCCTTATTAACAGATACAAACTAGAACCTCTCCCACGTCCACACGACAGCACCATATATTGGCGAGGGGAGGGGGTTGCAATAGTGTCCCAGCGGTGGATGTACGGGAACATTTTGGGCCAGCTTCCGACTCTCCACCAATATTTGGCAAGGCACGCCCAATTACGAGTACATCCTGAGCAGCAAAAAACACCACAGCTCGCACTATACCACCGCAGCAGTGGCGTCACTATATTGTCACGTTGTAGTAACGCTTAAGAAAACAGTCGGAACGCTGTAAACGACGAAACTAACTTCTTATTGGGTGAACCAGTGCCCACAAAAGTATAATTTACACTCAAAGCACAACAGCTGCGAACACATGTGTTCGCAGCTGTTCGACGATTCGACGATTTCGACGATTCGCAGACTGCAGTCTGCGAATCGTCGAAATATGATCTGCGGGTCAAGTGCGTTGACTTTTTATGCATGAGTCATCGAAGGTTCCTGAGTAATTGCTGGGCCCGCGTGACTTCCAGAAAGTTCTACACAATTCGCGTCGCACATACATGCAATCATATTACACAAGGTCCGGTGACAACAGACAACGCATAGAAGCATCGATAACATTCGAGAAACTCCCGATAGATGCAGGCGCGTCCTGCGCTGAGCGATAACATTTGTTAGGCGGTGAAACGTGGTAACCCGATAAACAAGTAGACGTGCCAATATATATATATATATATATATATATATATGAAGCGCAATTTTGTCCTCATGGCTTGCTTCAGCGTGGGGTTGGTTCTGTAGCTAACGGCTAATTACTTTTATGTAATTTTGAAATGTTTGAAGTAACGAGTGCACAACTCCCAATTCAGCATGACGTCACATCGAAAGCGCATATTTGCGTGTTTATATTGTATATCCAGGCAGAAAAACAGGAGTGCAATTTGTTTTCTTTCAGAAAAAGATAACGTCTCCAAAAATTAAACATAGCAAATAGTTTTCGTCAGATGGGTGTCAGTATTAACATTATAACAATAAACGCGCACAAAAACACAATAAATGCAAACTTTCAGCATACAGAAAGACCTGTAGCAATGTGTGTATGCATGTGTATGCACAGTGTATGAATAGCCACGTGCGGTGCACATTCCATGCGTAGCTGCGTAGATATATAGAAGGAATAGATTATCCGCATTTTTAAGTGAAGTTAATTGAAAGGAGCACCTCGGAAGGGGGAAACTAGAAAAGAGAGGATAATGAAGGAACAAGAAATAATAGGCGACTATGCGAAGAAGAATACGGCCTCAGTAAAACGTGTGGTATTTTAAAGGAGCTTTCATAAGAAAATTAAAGCACATATTTGTGCTAATGTCACACTATTGAACACTATCGTGCTAATATCACACTATTCGCTAGCGCAGTCGGCCGCGGTGGGGAAGTATTTCTACAGCATGCATGTTACAAAGAACGCCACGCGTAATCGGGCGAGGAGGAAGGGGCGCGCGCGGCGAGCCTTTCCTCCTCTCTGGCTTGGGCGATCAGGCGCGGCGCTGCTTGAAAATATTGCTGTCGCGTGCTGCGGAACGATTTCGAGATGCTTTAGATCGTACTTTGTGAAATTTACGCAATGTCCGTTCACATAAGGCCGTCAGGGAAGCCTTTCGGTGCATCGGTAACAACAGTAGGCGGAAATATCTCTTGCGGGCGCAAACATGTGACGCGCGTCAGCTGTTTGTGTGTGTATGTGCGGTGAACTATTTTGGGTGTATCGGCTTTAATTCAACGAAGGAAAAAAATCGGTGTCTCCGTATTACCAGCATGAAATGGTAAGTAAATCTGCTCACTATCTGATCGCTTGGCGTAGGGACGAAAACATAAGAACTCATGCTCGTCTACGGCCAACCTAATGCAACTACGAAACATCTAAGCGGCAGGCGCTATCAGATATTTGTGATGCACCGGCACCTTTCTCACGCATTTCAATGTTAGTAGGCTTGAAATCACTATATGTCTACTCTAGCCTCCTGCATGAGGTCGATGGCCCTGCTCAACACAGCGATCACTACGGTTGGGGAACCAGCACGATACATATATATATAAGCTATGTGCTTCGGTATTGCTTTTTTGCTCTGTAAAGCCACAATATCCGAAAGGGATCGCATAAAAGTAATGCGATGGCTATTTTTGAGGACAAAATTTCCGTAATACGTGTGAGTGCGTCGTAGAGAATGGAACGAACACAACCGAAAAAAAAAAATCGGTCATCATCCTATTTCTCGAAAAAGATAGAGAAAACGGGCTAACACCGCAGTACGACCTCGCATAGTCACACCACGCAACATTTATAGATCTATAAGCGTTGATACCGCATGCTTAAACCATGCGCTATATAGAACAAAGATATCTGCAATCCAGTACGTATACCACTGCTTAAGGATGCATCGCTGCAGTTCGTAAACGGTCGCTTTGCTGGACAAGTATACTTCATACGCTAAGGTATGCTGTTATTACTACCCAAAACTATTTTATTCATGGGTGGAAACCTCATCCACCGAACCAAGTAATCACGCAATGTAATCTGCAGCTAGCAGTTTGAACGCTTGTCAAAGTATAACAGTACAGCCCCTATCGTAGCAGAATGGTACCCACGCTGTTACGATCGTCGCGTATGTTTCATTGCTCCTAAACCGCAGCTTAGAACTAGAGGATAATACTGCAGTAAGGTCACATTAGCGAATGGAACTTTCAGAAATACACAATTGATCTCCGAGGCTGATTGTAGGCTCGAACATGCGCGCTGCGTGCTCCGTCCGCCTCAACGCCAGCAGAAAGTCCTGCCATGACTTAAACCCCTTCAGTACGTCTCACGGAACCGTATTCTACGTAGAAGATGCCACGTCATACTAAATAGACCGCACGAGCGCGAAAACAAACGCCAGAAACTACCACTGAACGTATATACCTGCCATGCAAAACGGAGCGCTCGCCCAAGCCAGCATGCCGACTGCCCATAGATGGCACCACTGCGTAGCAATATGGTGGCGCCCATGAAAAAAACGGTGTATATCTGCGGAATATTTTATGCGCCTCTAAGGTGGCGACGTCTGCAATGTATTTTGATTTAAAGCACTTAAGTCATTAAGCTTTGCTAATTAAGGGCACCCTCCTACAAATTTCCATCCTCTTGTAGTCAGCGCATTGTGCCATGGCCGGGCACCTTTCGCCGAGTGGAACAGTGCACTATAGGGAATAATTCTTTGCCATTTCACTCTTCCCCCCTCTTTCACTACCCAACGGCACTCTCCTGAGCACTGTACCCAAGGCGGTGTGTGTGCGTGTGTGTGTGTGTGTGTGTGTGTGTGTGTGTGTGTGTGTGTGTGTGTGTACATACGGAGTCAGTACGTCCTCACCACCGTCACCAATTAACCACCGTCGAACCATTTGCCATAGAGTCAAGTGTCTTTGCCAATAATAACAGAGAGAGAAAGGGTTCCAAGTGACGTTTTAGGCCTTTTCTTGAAGCTATCCTTGAAACAGATATTGCTCTTTCAGACAAAAGCGTATACGCTCAACATCAGTGTAAACTGTACACGCCAACTATCTTAGCGGAATGTGTTCTTTTCTGGGGCTCCACCAGTGAGGTGGCCCAGATAATCAAATCAAAGCCTTATACGTAGATACTACAATACGTACACTTCACTGCAAGCGCCAGCCGAACAGGTGCATTCTGCGCAGGAGCGCTATCTGCAGTAAAAAACCTCAGCTTTCGAGGACGACATTGATGTACGAGACATGCAATGTCTCATTGTGCCTGCTATGAAACAGGATTTGTTTTGCGGGCCTCTATGCCAAAAGTGATTGCGAGACCGTTAGTGCATGGTGGTCACCTGGGGTGACCACCTCACTCTGTCTGACTGAAACGTTAAAAAAAAATCTTTGTAAGAACAGCATTTTGCTATACCAGATGTCTACCACTTTTAGAATAAAATTCAGTTTTACTCGCAAAATAAACTTCTGCGCATGAAAGTGTTGACGGCAACTGCTTGTTCGAACTTTCTCGTCGCGCTCTTCGCCCTGGCACCCGCAGCAGATTACGTCACCTCCAACACACGGATCGAAGGCCGCGTGTGCGCTCGGCCACACATGCGCAGTCGCGCCCAGGACAGCACGGCGGCGCGAATGCGCCTCGAGTGTACGTATTATTGTAGTCGCAATAAAATCATGCAGATCCAATGCACAGCAGGAATAGGTGTAAGCAAAGCTTTCGCGTTCACTCTGCCGCCTTGGCAGACCGAGCACCGGTGCATCATGCCGACCCAGGACCGCGAGCTGTATCCACACCGCCGCCGCGGTGTGGTGACGTCATCGCTTGCGCCAACCAGTCGACGCATGTTACTACCTCTTCACCCGCATTTATCCTCCTGGCTAACGGGCGAAAACCAGGGACAAAGAACACCCAGTACACGGGGCGCTTCACTCATCCCCTTGGCGCCGCACTTTTCCTCCCGCTCCCCACGGCTCGCAGCCTTTTTTCCACATTCCGACCACCGCCAACGAACACAGTACCTAAACCCGTCGGACCCCACAGAGAAACTCAAAACTAACACACCTAGCTGAACTGAAACGTGATGCAACGTAGTGGAGACTCCAAGTAGGTGAACAGAGGGGTGTAGGACCACAGGTTTGAGAGCTAATATCGAAAGCAACGTCGCAATCGGCGTCTCTTGAGAAAGTCTGAAACATTAGGCTGCTCGGGCATTTCCCGTTGCCCAGTCTTCCGTAGTAGAGGAGGCGCATCTCTAATCCATTAGTCACACGCGTGCGGACACACACACCACCGCCACCACCACACCATCACCACACCAACACAGGCCTGTGTTGTAACTGTTGTGTATGAATTCAAGCAGTGATTTGCGGTATCTGTTGTCATATGCCCAGCGATAATAGCTGGTCGTGGCAAAGTAGAGAAGGCCAGCTTGCATTATGAGATATATAGACGCAAATTTCCGTACGGAGCAAGAATCGAAGATGCACCAGGTGAAGGACGTAAAACTACTTACAAAACAGAATCTAGCAAAAGTGGTTTGGTGCTTGACTTATATAAAGGAAGTAACTAACTGCTTTATCAATATTTGGTCTTGGTAGGAGACTAAGCTTTTGCCGTATAGTACGTGTGAACCAACGTTTATGGATACTTTGGTGTGAACGTTGCGTAGTTGGGAAATCTATGCAGTGTAGCTATTTAAAGAAGCGTCCTTTGTAGGCTAGTATAATTTATCTTCATGAATTTGAAGTTTATAAAGGCACACTAGCTTTGGTTTGAGAATGCAGTGCTTGCAAAGAAGGAACTAGTACGCGAATCTCTTTTCTCTCCCATCATTTTTTTCTGCTCGCTCCCACATCCCACCTTTCTTGTCCTACGTCCCAGGAGTTCCACTGACCCTGTGGTCGCTGCTGGTGGCTCAGATAGGGATCTCATGAACAGGACTGAGGACCACAGTCAAGCCACACTGCGAAGACTCGGACTAAGTGCTGTGTAAAAAATATTTATCCTTTGTGCTGCAAAAATATTCAATTCGATTATACAGGACGAAGTAAAAATTGTGAGAAATCTTCGTAATTCGTTAACGAATGCAAAGATCCCCACACGCTGTCAGCTCTCAGACACGAGAAGCCCGTAGCGCGCATTGACAGGAGTCGTAAGGCAGGAGTCGTAAGGCGCGCGGTGGCGTCTCGCAAGATGCTTGGTCTTCGGACGAGCGACGCAGGTGCGCCAAGAGCAGCGGCACGGGGCGAGTGGCCCCGGCCCCACGCCCGGGGCGCTGCGGCGGCGGCAGCAGCGGCGCGCCAACAGGCCCCGCCCGCAGGCGGCCGTGCGGGCAGCCCCCGGGGCGCCGCCAATGGAAGCGGCGGCCGGACGGAAAGGGAGCGCCGGACCCTTCCGAGAACGAGCCTGACGGGAAGAGGCCCGGCGACCGACGCGCCAGTCGCTCGCGAAGCTGCGGCGGCAGTGTGCCATTGTCTCCCGGAGGGCTGCTGCTGCCATGAGGGCCGCCAGCCTGCGCTGCACCAGCACCGCCAGGTGAGTCGGTAGGCCCTCGCACGACGACGCAGACATGCCCCTGGCTGCTGGCCAGCTCGTGCTGTAGCCAGGCATGTCAGCGCGCGCCCATGTGTTGCGCTCCCTCTGTGTGATGAGTGGGCTACCAGCGTGTTTTTGCGTGTTCGCCGGCAGAGTGTGCGCAGCGGGGCTGTTGTTTAGGCTGGTGTGTGCACGGATACAATGTGTGTGGCCCACTCTTACGTTTACCTGGTGCTCGCTCCTTATATTACTGAGTTTTCAATTGTGCTCGACGTATGATGCACGTCCGCGACATTCGCACGCGCAACGGTGATCCGGGCAGCGAAGCAGGGATTCAGTGTTCGCTTCCTGTTCTGAGCTCGCAGATCTCGAACGTTCCCTTATGGTTTGTTTTTCATTTCCATCGTCCACATCAAATGACACAAACGAGGTGTTGACGCCTACAAAGCAGCGTTCGCAGACAAGAAATTCAGCGGCGTGGAACTTTACTGTGCATATTTGAATTCGAAACTTGCGCGCAATGACATTCGCTACGTAGTGCACATTCTGTGCGGCGAGGCAAAGCCATCGCAACGACACTTGCTGCCGCGCAGTGCGTATTCCACAGTTGGTGCTTGCACATCCTAAGCGCGTGCCGTGCGCCCCTCTCCTCTTGCCTCCGTGGCCTCGGCTTCCCCCCGCCACACCGGACGCGTGCCACCGCTCTCTCGTTGGCGGGTGCCGTTCAGCGGCTCTGTCATCGCCTTGTTCCTAGCAGCGTCGTGGAAATATAGCAATTAAATTTACCCTTTCCTTGGGCGCTGCCGCTGGGCGGTCGCTTCGCAAACATTAATTATAGTGATTACGGGAATCACACATTAATTGCGGTCTTCCGGACGCCCCTGAGTAGCGGGAAAAGTGTTTAAGCGACTCTCGCTTATCCGCCCGCAATTAGGCTCGCCTCGCTCTTGTGACCTGCTCGCCCGGTGTCTTGTGCGAGGCACCCCCCTCCCTAACACGCACACACACGCACACACTTCGGGCCAGTCTGGGGCCACCGGGGTCGCCGAGCGCGCCCAAAATAGCCACCACGTTTTCTTCGCTCTTACCTGGTCTCTTCCGAAGGTTGCTTTCTCGAGCCATAACGACGTCGCACGAACTCGTCACGTCCTGTGGGGGCCCCATCGAATAGCCGCTGCCTGAGCGGGCGATGACGTTTCGGCTATCCGGAAAGGACGGGTCGGGAGATTGCGGCTTCGAAGAGGAGCTGCGGGGAGCTTAGAAAGTCAGTTTGACGTGCGCGCCGGGTTGCAGCTGCTGGGTGAAAACACCTCGTGTTCAATAAGGGCTGCAGTGCCTTTTCCCGTTGGCGTAGCCGAAACTTGTAAATTCAACGTTTTTGTTGTTGACCGGACAGACGACGTCTTGAATTCGCCGTGTTCTGGTGGAAGCTATTAGCAGAATCTCAGTCTCATTTTTGTTCTTTATTTTGTTGTTATCAATTTTAACGCTGTCACAGCCACTAGCTCGGGGAAAGCAGTTGTACATCCCCCTCCGTTTTTCGCTTCGGCTCGTTAGCAAGAAAAGAAAATTGACACCCAGGTAAACATACGCAAACATTCGAATTCACCCTTGTCTTTAAATTGTCTGCTTTCTCAAGTGAGGATCCGAGCAAGGGAAGTTATTATTATTGTTTTTTTCTCGTTTTACTCGAATTAAAACAACACGTTGAGCGAAACAGAGTCCCACGATTTACGACGTGCGTCTTCAAAGAACGCCATTATGTAAATTTAAGCCACCAGCGCTACCTTTTAGTTGTTGTGTTTGCTTTGCCAGTTTTAGCAACGTCGTCGTTGAGTGCCACTGTCTTGTTACATGAATCGAAACAGCTGTTGGACACATTGTTACCGTTCTGAAGTGTGGATCGTTGGCGTCGTCTGACTATTCATTGTCTTCCCGTCGTACTGTCACTTGTTTCATCTACACTCAAAACAATGTAGGTGAAGATATTAGCCTTGGCGTGCCACCTTTGTGCATGCTTTGATCCGAACAGGCTGGTGGTTATCTTGCGTTTACGACCTCGCGCGTTTGGCGTGCGCATTTCGTGGCACGCTGAAAGGTGTCACAAAATTTTTGTTGCTGCTCCGCAGCGCCTGAATCTTATTCGTAAAGGTAAGCGTACTAGCTGCCATTATCAAACGGTACGTAAATTATTCGGCAGATGCAAACAAATCACGTCCTACAGCGAAAAATGAGCAAACAAAGCAAACATACGAGCTAAGCCGCATAGAATGTCTCTTGCTATTCGCGTGCGCCTATGCGTGTACTTGAATAAGGTTGCACATCCCGTTCAACCGCTACATTCCTCACCCAAGTTTCCTCGCGAGTTCCGCGCTTTCCAAAATCGGCGGTCGGGTGTACAGTGCTCACGGAATGAAATGGGACATGAAGTTAGTAGAAACCTACATATGTGCGAAGTACGCGGGAGCACCATGTCATGTCGCTAATAATTTGGTCACCAAAGGTGACGAGGACCCCGATGTAAGTGTACGCGCCAGAATTACGTCGATGTGACATGAACTTGAAACGAAAGTATGCGCATTACTTAGCCCTAAATTGACGCGTTTCATTGCGTGAGCACTGTACATATGTGTATGCATATCGTGTGTTTTTGGTTGAAACTCGACTATGGGCTTAATCGCTTCACACATATATATAGTGCGTGAAAACCACGTGCTCAGTCGGTGGGGCGCTCGGTGCTCTAATTCTTCCGCCGGAGGGTCGCTCGCATTCTTCATACGTTGCTGCCTCGATCTTGCAACACACGCGCAAGTGCGCGCACACTCAAATTTTGTGGCAATAAATGCAGCGGCACGTCAACGTTGTGACTTTGACAGTGGTTTGTTTGCCCAGTCTCTTTGGGCACTGTGTCTGTAGCTGTGTACGCCAGAATCGCAAGTATCTATATTAAGATGCTTCTGATACTTAAGACCTGATTTTAAAGATCGAATATTATGCACGAAGTTCGTTAGACAAGAAGCGCAGGAAGATAGGCTTACGTCTGAGTGGTCGCTGGCGACGTAGCGTGTTCTCTTCTTTCGTTGTTTTTTTAACAGCAATAATTTACGTAAGGAAAACTTCCGAAATGGCTTGGAGTATTGTAGGTAGCATACTGCACATAAAGCTGTCGACTGTATTCCCGTACCTGGAATAGCTTTACAGTCTGCGTTTGCGAACACGACGAAACCCACTGAACAATTCCAACTTATCAATCTGTTGTGCTGCTCGTTTTTAACGACGATGGAGATGCAAGAAATGTGATGAGGCATAATTGTTAGCCTATGTAGTTAATTTGTGTTTGAGAGATTACTACTTGCGTCGCCATGTTCGCACATTTTCTTTTTTCTCCTAAAGCTGGAGTATATTACTTAAATTCGGCTTCTCCCTTTCACGAACCAGTGTGCACTTGCAAGATATGTGTGCACCGCCCCGCCTATGCATAATCGTGGTTTCCACAACGTGTCATGCGCGTGCGTGGGTTTTGTTTTCGCGGCGTCGCGAGCACAGACGCTCGCCGGAAGCCACGCGTGAGTGAAACGGCAGCGGCGGTGACAGATGATGATGCACAACGCATGACGGAGGTTACGCGCCGCTTCGAACGAGTGACGCACCTTGTAACACGCGGCGCTTCAAACACGTGACCGCCTTTCGCCGAGCAGCGATCTAGGCGAGTTTTTTTTTTTTTCCTCAACATTACTAGCACACGTTTTTTTTTTTTTAATTGCTCTGGAGAAAAAGACGCTGTTGACCATCGTGTTTACACGGGTCGGAGAATCGGACAGCAACTGTTCGTGTGTCTCTCCCTGTCACGCACACACACACACACAGATATGTATATAATGGGGAAAGGTGCGCATGCTTGCGTATGGAGTAGAGCGTCAATAGTTTATTGCGTTGCACGGTTTTATCTTACCACTTCTTGCTCATCAGAAGCTGGTTGAGGTTCGGCATATTGAGTTACGCCACGTGCGCGTCTAACCAACGCTCGACAGAACGGAGATGGGAGAGCAGGGCGGGGAGAGAGGTACGGCAGGGTCAGCACCACGTCGAGCCCCAGATGTGTCGCACCGCCAAGAAGCGCGTCGTGGTGGGCACCGCAAAACGGAGCCGTGGTCGCTCCCGAAGCCCGTGCGCGGCGCGCCAATTAGCGGCGGCATGGCGTTGTGCGCAAGACGCGCCATGGCAGGCATCTGCGGCGTCTTCGCGCAGACTCGTGCGCAATTACCAAGTTCCTCTTTAGCTGCCCCCGACGACTCTTGTTGCGAAACCAAGTGTCTGAAACGAGCGCTTGCGAAACACCGCCGCTCGTCTGCGGCAGGCGGAGACAGACAACAAACCGAGAGCGCCGCACGCGCCTTTCAATTGTGCACCCCTTCTCCTCCCGCGACGCCCGTGTTTCGTGTCTCCACGTGTGTCGCCTCCCTTGGAAGTGTATCACGCCCAGCGGAAAGGAATACACAAATAAGACTATGGTGGAAGAAAGAGTAACGAAATATTAAGACGAAGGGGGAAGGGGAAGGGGAAGGCCAAGTGTTGAAACGGGAAGATTTTGTTCGCCGGCTATCTCGGAGAGATTTAACTCTAGCGTAGCAGCCAGACTTCCCGGGGCCTTTCTCCTGTTTCGTAGGCGTTTCCGCGCCGCATTTTCCTCGGTGCTACGCCTTGCTTACCCGGAGTGGATTAGTCATTGCGGATGACTGGCGTGACCTTAGCTCGAGAAGCCAGCTTCCCTCGAAATGTTAAAATCCGCTACCTTATGGGGTTATACGTGCCATACCCACTATCTGATTATGAGGCACGCTGTAGTGGGGTGCTCCGGAGTAATTTTGGAGTATGGAGTAAACCATAGAAATGCGGCCACCGCCGGGTGCGAACCAGCGACCTGGTGTTCAGCAGTACAACGCAATGGCCACTGAGATATACCGCCGGCGAGTCCTCGAAAGGTCACGGAAGTCCGGAGACACGTATTCTCTTGGCGTTATTGCGCACACGCGCCGGCAACAAACATTTTCGAAACGTGGTAGCAGGAGTTGTCGATGGGCTCGTTTACAAAGTGAGTGGCCGTTTGTGCGCACTGCAGTACTAGCCGGTAACAGTTACTCATTGTCGAGCTGCCACAGTGGATCAGAGACTATAACTTCCTGCTACTTAGCACGATGTCGCGGGTGCGATTCCAGTCTGCGGCCGCCGCATTCCGATGGGAGAGGAATGCAAAAATGGCTCTGCATTTGGTGCACCTTAAAGAACCCCAAGCTGTCAAGATTAATCCGGAGTCCTCCACTACGGTACGCCTCATAATCAGATAGTGGTTTTGACATTAAAACCCCAGAATTTAATTTTAAAGGTCTGTGCGTTAAACACGATAACGGACCCCCCCCCCTTTTTTTTTTGTGGTGTTTACACCTTCTTTCTTTTTGTGTATCTGAGTGCAGTCATGTCTACACACTCACGGTGAAGTTATCTGTACCCTGCTAGTCTTTACAGCCGCATTGAAGCTACTGTGGTGTTGACAGAGCTTTTGGCGACCTGTGGCTTAACATTTCAGAAGGGAAATATCTGCAGACACGTGTCCTTTCTTTGATAAACGTCAGAAGATTGGAGTGGGTCAAGACGGAGTTCCTTGGCATTTGTGAACCTCTGCACAACCAGGATACAAAGAAAAAAAATGCATTTCACTCAGCAGCCGTCACACTTGTCGCGAACGGTCATCCCTGTTACTTCAGTGACGTCATTCCCAGCTGCATGTCAGCCGCTGTCGTGATAAGATACATTTCCTTTCCCTCTGCTACTCGGTATCTGCCGTGTGTATAATGAGCTTCTGTTTTATTCCCTACCATCATAACGGTGTGAAGAGTAAAAAATTCGTTTTTTTTTTCTTTGGTGGGGCGGGGGGGAGGGGGCGGGTTGATTGTGCAACAGGCTCTCCGTGTCAACACTTATTGACAGGTCGGAGTGGTGTACGTGTACGTTCACTCACCCTCACATCACACAGCAAGAAGAAGAAGCATTTATTCATTCACTCATGGATACATAGCAAGAAAATATACAGGAAGAAGTCCCAAAGCTCTGGGCTGTAGGGAACCTCCTGTCATGTCATATCATGTCCCGTCATGTCCAGCGGTTGTTGCCGAATCATGCCTGCTATTGTTACAATACCACGATGTAAACCTGAAGTCCCGTTTGACTTTTCGCGTCACTGCTGAGATATGCTGCGATACGAATCTAGGGCAACGTTTTGTAACGATTTTTTACTTCAATATTCCTTCTTTATTGTCTGTTGTGCGCTGAGTGGACGATCCCATTGTTAACAGCGGCGTTTGAGCCAATGACGAAGGGCAAAGGTAATCAATCTGTAAAATAATCTATTAATTTTTTTTTAATCTGTCCTTTTAAAGCGCAACAAGAGGAGCGCTCACTCGATACTGAAGAATTTCTTTACTGAAGAAGCTTCCCATACACATATAAGCTTTTGAGCTGCCCCATGATAAGCAGTTACAGTTTCTCGATCTAAGATTGGTCTTCTATAACCGCATTACCTCTGGGCTGCGATTTTGTCGCGATACCTTCGGCTCGAATCATTGCCACTCTTATCATCCAGCGTTCACGACAGGCTGATCCTACTGATAATGTGGGCGAAGCGTCGCTCTGACCATTGACGAAGTGCGAAAAGGAATATTATCGGAAAAGGCATCGCCACAATATCGCGGCGCTAATCTGTTAAGCCTATCCTTGATTGCGCTGCAGGTCAGGACACTATATATAAGCTGGTAAATAGAGGAATCGTAAAAGCCAGCTTGGGCTGCGAGTTTAAAAGATAGTGCGAACGTCTAATGATTTAAAGTTTCCAATGTCAAGTCGTACAGGCTGTCATTACGTGAGTTCATAACTATACTAAATAATCGAAAGGCGTCTAGCGAAAGGCGCGCTGTCTTAGAGGTGATCATAAGAACAAGTGTAGAGTTATTCTGTGCCCACATTGTGGCAGCTTATCGGTTGAAGCACGTCGGTGCCAGATATACTGGGTGATCATATTAAAGTTTTACCGAATTTCAAGAAATTGCCTGTGGCAGGTAGTATAATTCGTCTTTGAGATAGATCATTCTAAAAAGCGCCTTTGGAGCTGATTAAGCTATATCCAAGCAGCGTATACGCGTAGTACACGCCGATGGACGCGCCACTGGTGGAGGCCTTGCAAAGTGCACTCGGGAAAGGCGACAGCCAAGCGCTGTATAGTTTTCTGCCGTCGTTGGTCGTACTTCTCTGTCTGATTCACGCTTTCAGAGAAAAATAAGCAACACCCTTCGCATGTGTGTGGTGGCCAAAGACTCAAGGCATGTCGAAGAATTGTTGCAAGTTGGGGTGCTCTAATACCGGCAAAGACGTGCCGGCGATACGGATCTAATCATTCCCCGCAAAGCCTCATCAGCGGGAGCAACGGTAGCACTGGAAACCGCCGCTCGGCGGGAAATTTCTTGTTCTGATGCTTTCTTTTGTCGTGTCGGTGTTTTTTGCACTCGATCATGTTTACACGCGTTAGTGATGAAGTTGATCACGGCCTGCCCGTGTTTTGTACGGTTCGTCCGCAGTACAGCATGCGCTTAAAGGCACTTTGCTAAAGTTCTGAATGCCGCTTGCCGCTTCTTTAGTGTGTTGCGCTAGCTAGGCGTAGCACGAGTGCATCGTGTTGTGTGTTAAAGCTACTGAAGCTTGCAAACTTTCAAGAACCGAAATTGTTGGTTTTGTGCGGCCCGGTAAATCGATCCTTGCACCAGCTGTCGCGCACATCATCTTTTCGCATCTATTTTATGCGTAGCTTCACGCATGTCTTATCTGTTGCTAGTTGCTTCATGCAGAACTGATTTTTTTTTTTAAGTGCGAGGTTTTCACCCTGCTTCGTTTGTAAAGGCCTATATCACGCTGTGTCTTATCGGAATAACAACAGGCAAGCGCTTCTTTAACACAGCTTTATTCTTCTCGCCCAAGGACATTTTAGACATTGTGTTTTCTTGGGAACTATGTTCAGAGAATAGGTAGTTCAGGGTGAGAATTGCTAATGGTTGCTGCACGTGGTATTTCTGTTCCACTTTCACTGAAAAGTTTGCATCACATTTGTGAAGTTTTTACACCTCGATGCTGTCTGAGGAGACTTACCGCGTCGAGTGATTTATTTGTTTCACGACGTTGTGCCTTTATGTATGTGCATTTTGCACTCAACTGAATTCTTAATATGCTTAGGCCGCAGAGGACTAACCTCGGCCTTAACTGCCGCCAGCGCCCATCTACTTTGGTTGGCGCTGCTTTGCCTTGAAGTATGTCATGTGGCACCTCCCTTCCGTAACATTCGAGAAAAAAAAAAAAACTTATGAAAAGTTGGTCAGACTTTAGCTCTGTACGTTTTCAAGCAGGTCTCTAAGGGAATTTCAAATTGCGAAAACTGCAGCGGGAACGGCAGTTCGTCGGCGTATGCAGCAGAATTGCATCGGCGGTACAGCGCTAACTCGCGCTCTTATTAAACCGTGCGTTTGGTGACTTCGTTGACTAGTACGTGTACGCATTTCCAACAATAAATTCGCAATTACTCTTGATGAGGCGACTTTGACGGCACTTATTTGGCGATGTCACATGCATGCATCGCCAGAAAAATCACTGCTAGGTGTGCAGACATCGCATGTGCACCGTGCGGTCTTGTTTCAGATATAAGTCTGCACTAACGACGTGTACCTATTATTAATGTACAGAAGCAGTATTACGGCAAGCGTACAGTTAAAAAAAATAACGATCGAGACATCACATTATTCAACAACACTTCGTGTAACTGTGGTTCATTGCGCTTGTCTGCGGGACGCACCTGGCACGTATGTGGACCGGGTTGCCCCAAACACCGGTAACATCGTGTTCATGTCCGCTTCCATAGAGGCCAGCGTCTTTCCTGCAGCTGTCACCGCAGAAGAAGCAGTCTGGCACCCGAACAAAGGAAAAATCGCAGCCGCGAACTTTAGCCATCCTTGCTGCAAGGGTTTGTCATCTTCTGCTGCTCCCGAGCGTACTTTTGGAACCGCCCGCTAGGTGGCTATCAGTGGCGCCTCTCTAGGCGGTGCACTGCGCCTATATCGTGCGTGTTCTAAAAGCGGGGCCAAATATTTATTCTAAACTATCCAAACTTTCCGCTCATGAATTGAATCATGATTAGTGCGTTTTGCTCTTTGTTCGTTATTTGGCAAATATTTTGAAGCAACGGCATGTCAAATTTCTGACTTCCTTGGTGCGGTCACTATGTGATTATTTTCTGCCTAATCGCTTGCGGGTGTGCTCACTTCCGATAGGTTTGTTCTTGCTGCGCGCAAGGCTTGAAACGTAGCTATTTTGTACCTTGTAATACCTTGTAGCAAAGATGTATTATCGCTAGTAACTCGCTTACCCTTGTGGACCGTCACGAAGCATTCAGCTTCGACGGTTCGTGCGCTATCGGTGTAGTCCGTCATTTATTGTGCGTATATGGTGCGCATATATTCAAGTGTGCGCCCATTCCCTCATTGGCGAGTTGGCGATAAAGTAGGCGTAAGTTTCCGTGCCAGTTAGTGTAGATGTGTGTAGATACTGTGGGCGAAATTTACTACGACAGGAAGCGGCACTACTCCCTTTGTCATTGTTTAACGAGCGGTACTCTTGCCGACGTTCCGGGGCTGGGGCACTTTCTTTGAAGGTTAGCGATACAGCGCGGGCGGATGAGCAAATTTCTGTATCTTCGAAGAAAGCCGTACACCTCGAAGTGCCGGTAACACGTAACGGACAGTTGCAGCAGCGCTCCGCGAACTTGGCCACACGGATTCATTACATTACTTTATATGCCAGTCACTGTTTTTGCAGCCAGCTACTGCACACGTCTTCAATCCAGCATGACTGGAGCACAGTGCGTTAGCGAAAACTCAGTTGCACTTCTGACAGCGGATCGCCCAGAAGCGGTAGTGGTTTCGTATTAGTGGGCTTTCGCTGAGGCTATACTTGCGGCGTGCCGCCGAAAACGCCATTTCGTTTCTCTAGAACAAACCGCTCCGCGAAAAGAGTCAATACATGGACGTTTCAGTTACGTTTGTGCTTCACTGTATAAAAGAGCGTTTTGTCTAAAGAGTAAGTGGAACAACGCTGGATTTTTACAGTGAGTTTGATGGTACATATCTCCAAACTAATGTCATCCTGGAAATTCATCCCAAGCAGAAACGTGTTGCAAACCCACCGGCCACAATTCGTAAATAGCAATATGTACTGTAAAGTAATTCATTACGAAGTTAATTATTGGCCTTTTGTTAACTGGTTAAATATGTAGCTTGATTTCTATTACAAGTAATGTCCGCCTCTCTGAATGCTCAAGGTATAGAATTATGTTGTCTGAAACAGGCAATTTTTAAAATTCCGTAAAACTTAGAAATGATCACCTCGTATAGTTTACGTTCTGTGTTGAGCTAAAAATAAGCTTGCACGTACTTGCTCTCGTGTTAAAGTCCTCTGAATGTAACATTAAACATAGCAGGTAGTTTGCAGAATGTATTTCAGGCGTTGTATATCTGAACCCGTTCATCTGTGGCAAGGCTTATGTGGGCCAGTCTGGCCGTTGTATCGAAGTCTGTCTAAAATACAGCATCAGGCATCACTAAAATAATCAGGGCCGTCGTATCTGGATGCCCGTCGTGGAGGACGTGGGCGCTATCCCGTTTTTAATGAAACAGATCGTTTTCAAAAGCACTAACCAGCCAGCTCACGCACGAGGTTTATCAGAGGCCTTCCATATTAGAAGTGGAGATGCTTGCGTCAGGCACCCTTCTGTCATGCTACATGATAAGAAATTTGCATTTGTCGATTGTTGTCACTCGTGCATGTTTGGCTGCAAGTTTCGTACGATCTAGTATCGGTATATCGTTTTTATTTTTATCCCTGCTGCATGTGTGCGTGTGTGTCTTGTCCTGTCGTTCCTTCCTCTGTTTTCACTCTTTTTGTTGTGCTTTAAAAAGTTCTCTACATGAATGTCAACCAACAGGCACGCTTACCGGAATTTATCAGGCCACGCAAATCCTTGAAGCCGAGTTCCGCGGCCTGTGGCCGACGCTGCATGCCTCTGTCAACGACAGTGACACCTGAGATCAACAAGTCACGGCCACTATATCTATTGTTAAACTTCTTTCGAAATATTTGGGCAAGATCGATGGTCTTACCAGGGCGACAAGAATTGCATTCCTACTCCCTCGTGGTCAAAGCGACGTTTCACCCGCGGCATTGGCTCTGCTGCAAGGCACAAGGCCGCGGAACAGAAAAGAAAAAGCGATCTTGCGTTTAACTCATGATTGGGTGCTAGTTCAGACTTAATCCCGAGCCTTCCGCTACGGCGTCTCTGATATCTCCTGTGTTAAATCAGTCAGCATTGTTTTAGCCCCTCATCTGAGAAAGCATGATAGTTCCAAGTGGCGGTGTGCGCGGAGCATATATCGATCGGCCGACATAGGCCTTCTCCGGCTCACGGGTTCACATGCCTCGCTATTCGCTTAGCGTATCGCATGCGTGCGCATTAGGTCACTGCTACGGCCTGGACAAGACGTTTTACGGGAGTTCATTAACTCGCACACTACTTCAACAAAGCGCCTACGTTCTGGAGGAGGCTAGAACGACGGGCGTTTATTTGGAGAATCGTCCGAGGACGGGCGTGCTGCCGTCGTGCACGAGCGTCGGCGCCGGGCATTGTGCATCTGCGCACTTCCGGTATTTGTTCGGAGGCCGGTCCTTGTTTATTTCTTCGTGGCCGGCAAAGGGCGCGCGCGATTGCTGCCCTAGTAATCCTATATTGCGCGGCGGCGATGCTGCCTGCTCGGAGCACGCGCGGCGAAGGGAGCCTCAAGTACGCCGACTTCGAGGGACGGCTTTCGCAGATTGGTTTCATTTTCCAACGTCTGCCCCGTTCGCGCAATCGGAGCCCGTCTGGGCTAAAGGCGAAGGCCGGCGCTTCTCGCCAAAAAGAAGAAAGAGAGAACCGCGAGGCGGAGTGCGTGCAGTCCCGGCGAGGGAGACCTTCGCCTCTAATTTAAGCACGGCTGCATGCCCCGTGGCCGCTGGAGCTCGGGGCGCTCAAAGAGCGGCGGCCGTGCCTGAATGCGCGTCGAGGAAGCACGTGCCGGCAGCACGAGAGTCCCGCTGCGACCACCTCGGGTGATGACGTGGAACTTGTGCGCACACATCGCCACTTCTGCTGGCGGGGCGCGAAGAATGAGTGCGCGCGCGCTCTCGGGCTGCCATCGCACGGGCAGAGACGTCGGGTAGAGCCGGATCCTTCTTGACGGTCCTACGGCGCACGTGGCACAATTTTCAACTGGGCCCATTATTCCGAGAGCACATTTCAAAGCGACCACTCGACAATAAAAGCACCGGAAGGATGGCTGAAAAAACTTGCAATATTGCAGAGTATATATATAAGCTCTGCAATATTCCACTTTTTTTTTACAAGTTTGCATCCGCGCATGCAATGTGGGCATCGCTGAAGCGAAGCTTTCTGTAAGCTGGAAGACAAATCGGCTCATCACGATGAATGCGGAGGGACTTTCAGCAACGAGTGAGTCCCGTAGTGGTCCCAAGCCATAAACGGCAGCAGAGCAAGGGAAAGCTTTATTTGGCATTATAACGTGTAATACAGGACGTGCTGGAGAAACGAACCACAGCTACACCACTGAACAGTATACGTACACCGTCGGACGCCCCCGGTTTTGTCGACTTATCACAGGGACAATGTCGAATATGTCACGGGTAATGTCAACGTTGCATAAGGCACGTTACTGAAGTACAATAGCGCCAAACAGACGACGCAAGAAGAGACACGGACAAGCGCTCGTCCGTGTCTCTTCTTGTGTCGTCTGTTTGGCGCCATAGTACTTCAGTAACATGCACCAACTAGCCCAGCAAAAAGTTCTGCTGCATAAGGCACAATTAATGCTGACTCCATTTACTGCTTTAATCTTGCCACGTGTGGCTGTCATGGTGCGCTCAATAAGCCGCTATAGTCGCCAGTTTGTGCAAGTTATCCTGCGCGAATTTCCCTCGATACAGCGAATTGCCCCGATAATGAACTATTTCCGGAAGGTGCGACCGTTAGGCGTTTTGTTTGATACTCTGAGGTTATATGAAATTATAGTCTGTGCACGTGTTATGAAAGAATCAACAAATTAATCAGTTTTAGCTCGGTCATTAACGAGCCGCTGACGTACGGAACCACGCGCGCGAATTGGGCACTGCACTGCGGTGCCCGCGTAATGAACGATCATTTCTCGAATCACGTGCCGTTTAACGGTGACGTTTCGCGTGTTCCACGGCAAACAGCCGGGCGCCACAAACGCGCGCTGCTGTTCCCTCCGCGCGGCCTTCGCTATCGTGGACCCGACCGAGCAGTGCGAGCGCTCGCTGGTGTACCGTTGGCAAGGTCGGTGCTGCGTCCCAGCGGGCAGCGTCATTTCCAGTGCAGTGAGAGCGGGCCGGCCGGAAATGCGGGCTGAAATCGACCGACTTTTGCCTTCCACTCCCGGTCGAAGGTATGTGTCCACCACCGGCAAGTAGGAAAAAGTAAAAAAAAAAAAGACAAACAGGAGCGCAACGCCGGCATGCATGTCGAGATGGCGAAACCACCGCAGCCGCGTGGCATGTTTGCTTTCCCAAGTGCGTGCCTGCCGGCACGCTCTCTGCAGGCACTAGTTCGGCATAAACTTGCGCGGGGCGTCTGGCATGCCGACAGCGAGCGCGTCTGTTCTCTCTCGACAAACCCTTGCGACTGCGCGGCGACGTCTCTGGGCAAGGGTGCAGCGAAAGGAACAGCGTCCGTCGAAGCGGATGATGCTGTGGCAGGCGACTTGGAATAAGTTGCGCCACGTTCTGCGAGCGCTGCGCGACCTTAACCGCTACATTGAGAAGCGCTTTGAAATGTTTTAAAAAGTCACACATTAACCCAGGGTTCAGTCCCGGGTCCGCGACACGTGAGCCGTCGTTGTCGTTCTTGTCGCCGGCCAGCCATCGCTGTTCTGAAGAAATAAAGGACATGCATGCTTCCCCCCCCCCTTTTTTTTTGCTTGCTAAGTTAAGTAGTCGGCTAGGTCAACATGTTTTGCTGGTAAACAACTAATTAATGAAAAGATTAATTCGTACGGGTCAGGATATATACCGCTGCTACTGGCCCTTCCGAAATGTTACGATTTGATTACGGTTTCTGTAGCCGACTGCGGCCTCCATCACAGACGGTCGAGCAGACAAACAGTAGATACACGTCGTCCTTGAGACGTCGCGCTCTTCACGTGGACACGAGCAGAGCAGCGGAAAGCTTGCAAGTCCCCCGTCGACTCTGCGATAAACATCTTGTGTCATGCGGGAAGCATTGTTTTCGCCAAGTTGTAGAACTTCTGCCCGCTTTCGTGCCTCGCTAACCTGTAGGTTCCCGTCGTTCGGCTCAGTGAAACTGCGTCACGCAGTGCGCGGGACGTCTCGGCGGCTTGCGCGGCTCCATAGTTCGGTGCAGCAGACCGCGGGCGTTTACGTAATGGCTCAGTCCACGTGTGCGCGCGTTTCCGCCGATCCGCGGTCGGTACCAGACAGGTGGGGCTTCGAGAGCCGCGGCGGCGCTGACGCGAGACAAGCCGTCCGTCATGGACTCGGTCGGCGAACACGGCTGCTGCTCGCTGGAGCGTTTGACGGGCGCCCGGCCTTCGTCCAAGTTCTCTCTCCCTTGTCGCATTGGCAGCGCCGCGTGAGGAAGGCATGCGAGGCAGTTCGCGCGAGCATGAACTCGGTCCGGATTCTCTGGCGCGCTATACTGCGCGGATACGCTGGGCGAAAAATACGGTCTATATGGCTTTTCGAAACTGGCACCGAGCGTCATCTTGTTCGCTCGTATATCCTCGACTAGTTTTCTTCGTGCGCCGAGCTTCATTTAGTAGAGGCTGAACGCGAACAACCAAGGGCCGTTTACCAGGCCCCGGGTTTCACATCTTGTCTTAGTACAAATCAAGCAGTCAGCTGGCGGCGTAGTTTACGCACCTCCCAGTGCACAAGTGGTTTGTCGGAAATCTAAATGAAGCGGACCAGTAGAGCAGCGACGGATAAGTTGGCGACCTCGGCTGAGCTTCTGCACTTTGCAGCAAGCCACTTACGGCGCGCGCAGATCATACCCTGACGTCTTGGGTGCGTTGCTTGACTTATCATTTGCGAGCAGAGTGCCTCAGGGAGAAAGAGAAACTCGTACAGCAGGGCAATGCACGCATCTCGTGCTGCAATGTCGTTGACTCCTACATGTTTGCACATCGTATAGAGTGCGAGTACACGAGGTGTCTGGCTAAAACTGCACTCGACTAGAAAGATATGCAGCGTGCCAGCGGATCACAATCTATGTGCTCGCCATCTAATACGTGTCTCTTTAGCAGTAAAAAAATTATATTACAATTCAGTGGTGCATGCTGATTATGTGCGTGCGTAATTAGGCTGTCTGGTGAACTGTACATTTTTGTACACATTGCAACATGAGCCCTAACGCTTCCGCCATATTTTTCATCGATTCAATGACGTTGACGCTAAAGTGTGCGTTATTTTTTTTTTTTTTTACTGTTTCTTCGTGCCACTTCTCTCTCTTTATATGACAATCAGATATTGTGGAAAATGAAAGTTGCCTACACTTACAGTACCATGAGCCAACCTGTGCGAAAATAAAGGTTTCTACTTGCAAGCCAACCACTTGTAGTAGACTCCGTGGGGCCCCACGCAGGATTCATGAGCCCACTCGCTGCAGCTGGTGCACTGAATCCACAGGGAGCATGGTAATGTCTTGCTCCATAACTTCTTGCTCGCCAGTTCCCTTTGGCGCGAGCACTTCGTGCCTGGTGGTATATGTTTTTTTTTTTTTTCACGGGCTTAGGCACTGAGTGTACGCTTTCTCATTCGCTTTCTTGACCCTGAAACTTGGCGTGTCAACAACCGCGTCGTAACACACATCCTTGCAAGCGGAGGAAACATTCTTCAGTAGCACGTGCAGTCGATTTCGCGTCTGCAAATTCACCGCTCATCTTTTGAGACACATGCGTCCAGCTTCTGACCTGACTGGCCACCTGCGTGCTAGAACGTGGGTGCGCATGCGCTCCCCGTAACGCGCATGTCCACGGCCAGATTGTGGACAAAACGCATCGGGCGAAAGGAAACGTTGATAACGTTCAAAAATGTGCTTTTTCGCGGCCTCCCTGCCGGACGGCGTCAGCATATTTCGCTTGCACAGTCAAATTACCGTATCGTCTCCTGGTCATGCTGGTTACCCATACAGCCCTGTACAGGCCATCGCATTCGCGACCGTAAAGACAACGGTTTTCGTCATTTACCAAGGTGTTCAAAAAGAGCTACGCTGAACTTCGGACAAGAACGTTGCTCTATGTATGCGATACAGGGGGGACTTTGTAGAGAGCTTGTAAATCGCCCGCTAGCTGCATCAAGACCTTCGATTAATTAAATTAATGTCGTTTTAGGTAGTGTTCGTTACGCTTGAGCTCACAAGAGGTGCTATCGCAAGTCTTTCTCAAAGTTTTCCAGTACGTGACCCCTTTTATCATTACCAAACCCATCGTGACTCCCCCCCTCCCCCGTACCTTTATAAGCCTTCTGATAATTTACTTTTTTTAATGACGCGTATACATTTGCATTTTAATTTATTTAGAAGACATTAACGACAGCAGAGAGAGCTACCAAAAGTGTTTGTTAATGGGTTTTTTAACAAGGATTGCTTTAATCGTATATTTTAATGAGAAAGATGTTTAGGCCAGACTTTAAATGCGAGAGCACTTCTTTGTCTACCACCCTTGCAAAATTTCGTCGTTTCGCACCGATAAAAGGAGTGCGAAGAAGGTAGTGGATAGTTTAAAGTTTGACGTCGTTGGTGATGGTTGGGCCCGCCATGACCCCCGGAAAAAAAAAAAAAGGCTCATGACCCATTTGGCGATCATGACCCGCAGTCTGAGAAACGCTGTGCTATAGCAAAGCTAAGAGCCGAAGCGATCGTTGGCAACCAAGACGCGCCCCAGACAGAGATTACTTTCTGTACCTCCACTTTTGCACGCGTCAGTTCAGCAGTCCTCGCCGGGAAAAACCTTTTGAAGCACTCCGTAATGCGATGCCTTCTTCCTCGACTTTCAACGGCAGCTCGCGATGGCAGAACTGTTGCGGTGCGCAGACGGCGCCTGACATCGAATGTCCACAGAAGGTCGCTGTTTCTCGGGCCTCGTTAAATACACGCCTTCACTGCGGAAATAAAGCGTGACCGTATTGAGAATATTGATCAGCTGTAATCGCGTGCCGCGTCATCCTCCCTTACCTCCTTCATTCAACGAAAACAAAGATAAAAACGTGCGGGCTGGTGGCATAGCCCACACGCGCTGCGATAACGAGCGCGCCCTTCGCAACGTCGGCAAGTATAGCCGTTAATAAGCGCGCAGTTTCTAAGCAATCACAACGCTCGTTCGAACGGGTAAGTGAGGGGCAAAGTAAACAAAAGGAATAGCAATTAAGTGCTGGAGCCTACCGGCTGTCGACGCTGCTTCCGTGCGCTAAGAATGCGCTCCGTTCCGCAGTATCATGTCTGTTCGTATAACAAGACATCTGACAGCATTGCATCTTCGCAAATATGTGGCGGCATCGCGTTACGCTTGTTCTCAGGTTTACCTTCTTCCGTGCGGCATGCGACGGTTGCTGAAGAGGGAAAGGCCGCGCGGGAGCTCATTTTTTATTCTTCTTCTAAGGAATAACAGTCGCGTGATCAGAGTCCGAGGAAGGAAGAATGGCATTCATTTCGCAGCATTTCCCCAGAGTTGAAAGTCGTGCTTCTAGAGGAATGCCTGCATCCGCACGTCTTTCTGCGCAGCCCTTCTCCGAAGGGAACCGCGTATGGTAGGCAGCTGCACGTTTTTCCAGTTGCGTGGGCGGTGGCGTTGTGTGACATTTCGAAGAGAGCATGGAGTCGTATAGACGACGTGGCCACGTGCGCTGTGTGTAGTCAGTCCAACCCAATGAGGTCTAAAACAAAACTGCCGGAGTGGCAGCCTCCACAGTTTCTTACCAGCAGAGGTGAAGCCAGAGCTATGCCTTGACCTCTGAAACAGAGTCGTGACAACTGAAGTCTGCTCACAGCTCAATTGCTTTGTCAGTTATTGTAAATGCTAGGTCAATCGAAAAAATAACAGGTCGTGTTTGTGTGGCTAAAACTTTTTTTGGCTGCGTAACTGATGCCACAATGTGCCAGAAAAATCAGACAAAATGTCTAGGCTTCCTTCTCAAACCAGTGACGGGAAGAAAGACGTCGAGTAATATCTGTGCGGCACATTTAACCACCCTAAACCTGAACGGAGTGTAAAGAAAGCGCTTCGTACATTCTCCCCTATTCGCTAACGTTCTTTCGTGTCTATGGTAAAATGGCGGTGGTCCGGCTTCACTTTTGGCATCTCCACTCCAGCAGTTTTGTTTTAACCTCCTTGGTCTAACCCAGCGCCCTTCGCGCTAGCGATGGTACCGAGCGGCGACGGCTTCTTTCTTCTGCTTCCCTTTCTTCTTTTTTTTTTTTTCGCAAAACGCAAGCTGACACTAAAACCTTCAAAAGGTAACCTTCAAAGCGTGCGCTTCTTCCGTGTCTTTCTCGAGCTTAAGGCGTTACTCAATAATGCGCTTCAGGCGGCGATAATATTGCGAAGCAAGAGCACGACGTGATACATTCTGAAGAGCAAGAATAGAGAGCGATGGGTTTAGTAATAGGCTGGAGAGGCCGGTTTTGCAGACAGCATGGCTCGGTTCTCGATGAGCATGGAATAAAAATAAGGATGACCTCAAGATAACGATGTGAGGAACTGCAAGAAGGAAATGCATATATATAAACGCTGAGGGGCACCTTCCCCCCCGAGTATTGGATTCGTTACTGAAACAAGGAATGTAACGAGACACGTAGTCTGCTACGTCATCAGAAATCTAACACGTCGCACTGCTGGTTAAAGCGAAGACGTTCACACGCACTGCTTGCAGAAGCAATGTACCATATGGTCGAGTTGCAGTCAGATATTGCAAGGCGAGTTAGAAATGCCGTACCTTCATCCCGTACCTTCGCTGCTTACGTCCCAAACCAGTATTTTATATGTTGCTTTTTATTTTATCAACCAACGAAACTACACTTTGGTATTAAGACTGTGAAGGATGCACTTACAATATTAAAGATCTAGAAATCGCCATTGTAGTTACGTAAGAAAAATAGTAAAACAGTGTCAAATAGGTTGCTAAGTTTCAGTACATATTGCAAGTATTAGTAATTTCTTAAAAATAAACATTGTTGAGAGCCAGCGCTATATGTGTCTATTCCTGTCAGCCCTGTACATAATTCGCGCTGTACCTACAGTCATGAATAACGTCCAAGTAACATTTTCTAAATATAGGCTGGTGAGGTAATTAAAAGCGAGTTTTAAAAAAATGCAGCAGGAAACATCGGCAGACTTCAGCGATTACTCCGCGGTTATGGACTCATTTTGCTGCGACATCAGCAGGCTTTTGCAGCAGACACCACCGCCTTCCCAACTTGTTTTTTGCGATGCACTTAGTAAACGCCACTATACTGATAAGTACAGATTTGAATAATTGTCACATATTTTAGAGGTCAGTGCTTCGACGGTAAAAACCGGCAACATCCGTGACAAGCTTGTTCCCTCTCCGTTCACTTTATATTTTAGCAGGTGCCACGATTTTCCGTTCTATTATTTTTGATGCAATGTAGAGCGCTTTTGGGACAGTGTTTTGAACTGATGAGCTTCGCCGCTATATCGTGACTCTATACTTTGGCTAACATGCAAAGTGTACGGGAGTAGATCAGAAGTGTGTGTGTGTGTGTGTGTGTGTGTGTGTGTGTGTGTGTGTGTGTGTGTGTGTGTGTGTGTGTGTGTGTGTGTGTGTGTGTGTGTGTGTGTGTGTGCGTGCGTGCGTGCGTGCGTGCGTGCGTGCGTGCGTGCTGCATACACTTAAACTCACAACCAATTCTGACGTTATGGCTTTTATAGACGAAGTATATGATGATATGTCGTACGTGGTTAAACTCTATCCGGTTGTGACAGTTACTTTTATTCGTATAGCACCAGGTACAGTAAAGACAACCCTTTGCAGTTCGTTTTTGATTGATGCCACAGCGATGCTTTGGAACACAGCGCCTTATGGCCTTCCCAATTGAAAACAAACCTGTACACTCCCATATTCCCTGTACTCATAATAAGCCCATATGATTATAAAGGATCTTGTATAACGATCTGCATGTTCCCATATAAACCCATATGATCATTATTATGGTTGTGGTAGAGGGCTTATATGGGTCTTTTCTAATGGAAATTGAACACTTCATTGGAAAAATAAAAACTAGCAGGGTCGCGTGCGTTTTTGCGCCTTCGTCTCTGAGTTCGAAGTAAAGGGCAATCGGTAATGCGCATGACGAAAGTATGGTACTTCATGGCCAAAAAGAAACGTTGCGCGTTACTGCGCACCGTCGACACGCCTGGCGGAGTGCTTCACCGGCATCACCCTGGGAATGGGCGAGAGGCCGCTACTGTAGTGCATGGCAAGCAGCCCGCGAGCGCAACTTAAGGTCACTTTTCTTTTCCTTTTTTAGCCGCACGCCGCAGTGGTCGCGGAAAGAAGTCGCGGCTACTGCCCACTTGTCCATTTCAAGTGGCATGTTCGAGAGAGTAATTGAACACCATCGTAAATATACGCGATAAGAACCGGGGCGTTGCGAATGGACAAAAGGCAAACGCCTCGTGTACGTGACCGGCCACCGACGGCCCGGCCGGCATGCAGATGAGGAGACCGAGCCGGCCTGCGGACACACACCTTGACCGAAGGCCGGCGAAGCACGGCGGCAATGCTTGCCAGCGCTGGTCGGAGCCCACGTCGAATGCGCCGAGCTGCAAAACGTTCGTTCAAAGCGAGGAACACTAACGACGACAGAAATCGGCTTTGGGTCGCGTGCGCCGTTGCGATCGCACCCGTAAATACGACGCGTTGCTCACGTGATCGAAGCGTGCGCTGTGTGAACAGCCGTCGTCATACGAACGAGCGCCTTTTTTTTTTTTTCTTCCTTTCCTTCTTTCTGTTTTGCAGGTCGATGCAACGCTTTCCGGTAACTCTGCAGACCGCGTGCTAGCTTTATTACGCCCTAGCTCGACCATTCTGCCAAAATCGCCATGTTTTATTGTGACAGTTTTAGTTAGGCACGATCGCGACTGTACCCGAAGTCTCACCCGCGCCGCTGGTTGTCTTTGCGGTTGCGTTAGGGACGCCCGCGATTGTGCAGAACTTGACCGTTTGCGAGTTTACGTGGCTGTGCAGGCTGTACACACACTGCTCGCGAACCGCACTTACCAACGATGCGGACAATGACGTTGCGTGGTATAACATGACACGTATCGAGTGACAGGCAGGCGATTAGAGGTTAGTTGCATCGCGCTTGCATGCGGCGTCTCGCGGTGCCTGCTCAAGCCGTGGAGATGAGAAACGATCTTGGGGAACGCCATCTTCCAAATTATAAACATGCGGTGGAAAAATGTGCTTCTCGTGAGAGCTAACTTTTTTTTTTTCATACATGCTTGAGCATTCCAGCCTTCATTTTACGAATTCGCGAAGTTCAGTGGCATTTTTGCAGTTCGAAAAAAAAAAGCCTGTGTAAAATTAACCCTTTTTTTTATAATGAAATCAGTGACGTTGAAAAGCCATGAACTTTCTGTACATTTGCTTTCGATGCGAACATTGTCGGTGGCTTTCTAAAGAATGCAAAGTGCACTTATCAAACCGGCGTTTACTTCGCAGACCGGGAAACAGAAAGCGCGAACTGCGCTAATCCTAGCCTAACCACTGGCTGGAGGATCTTGCAGTGCCAATAAAAATGTTAAATTAGAAACTAGAAACTGCTGACCAAAATTCATATCGCTTGCTACTCTGGCACAAAAAGGATGAGAAAATGATGGTGCTAAGTGTGGCTTCTATCAATTCGCTTCTAGAACAACCGATGACTCGGACGAGGAGTCGTCGAAAAAGTTTTTCTTTTTTTAATATCTCTCTCTTCTATTGAACACGACTCTTAGTATGAACGAGATATGCAGGCACACTGCTTATTTCAGATGCGCAGGTTGTCGTAGTGGAGAACGGGATGCTCTCGTTCATATATACGGTTGTCTATTTATCGTTGTACATACGGCTGTCTGTTTTAATCACTTATGGCATGCACCACAATTTAACTTGTTGAGCTGGATTACTCTAAGAGGCGGACATTATTTGCACGATAAATGGAAATGAATAATCGACCAATTAATAAACGTTCGCTAATTAACTTCTAAAGTAATTACCTTGCAGTACATATTGCAATTTACGGATTGTAGCTGGTGACTACACAAGGCTTATGCACTTGGAACAAATTATGAGAATGGCACCACTTTCAAGATATGCGTTCCCAATGTTCCATTTACTATTCTGCTTCAGTGCATAAAAAGTAGAGGTGAGCGAATATCACTTTTTTTTTTTCGAGTACGAATAATAAGTTTCTGGTATCAAATCGAATAGTTAAATGTAGACGCATATATTTACAGCAGGAATATTTATTTCGGTCAATTAGGGAAGACGCCTGTACTGACTGGTGCAAAAGAGACAGGTAACTATCGGGGAGACAGAATCAGTTTTAAACACAAGATGACAAATTGTCAAAAACTGCACGAATAGCCTATGAACAACCGTAGGGCCCATTTACAAACAAGCTTTTCACGAAAGAATGACTGCTGTATGACTAGCTTTCTCTAAACGCTAACGGTTGCCGAAAAAAAGAGAAGAAATTCTGAGGGAAAATGAGAGAGAGAGAGAGAGAGAGAGAGAGAGATGCTGAAAGACCTCTATGCCACATGTAAAAGGGCCCGTTGCAAGCAAAACATCACAGGTTGTAGTGCAAAACGTAAACCTGCCGCATGACTACACTGCCCAAAAGACTAAATGACAGATTACAAATTCTGTTAATGTTTTAAAAAATGACACTCTGTATACATGCAACAGAGTGGGCGCACCTTGAAAATAAGTTCACCACTGCATTGTTCCAAGCATATAGCGAATACCTAGACATTGTACATTTTCTGTGGAAAAAAGAAACACACAGGAAGGATATCCAAGATTTAGTGACAATTTTCTGTTTGACTGGCTCGTTGAGCAGCTGCACTCCTTTCAGAAAATAGGATTAATTGGCTCGCGCATATGAGGTATGTCTGCCTGTTCGCAGTGTTCGTAATTTTCATTACTGCACGCACCTGTCGATAGACGCCCCGAGCCCAAAGGTCAGTAGGCTAAGTATCACTATGTGATTCCGCCCTTCAGGCAGTAATAATGAAAATATAATTTAACAAGATCATAAATGAACGACATATGCTCATTCTCCGTAAATAAAGTAAGTGCTGACTGAATATTTACTTAAACTAACTTTAAAGGAAAGATCAGTGGCGATCTAGCGGTAAATGCGATCGAGAGAAATGCGTTCGCATTACGTTGCGCCTCTTCGAGATCCCGTCCCGCAACAGACCGCCGTGATCAGTTGCATGAGAAGAAAGGGGCCCGATTTTTATTAATCATAAGAAGCCAACCACCAAGGACAAGATAGGGAAATTACTTGTATTTACTTACTGAATTAAATAAATGATAAACTGATGGAAACAAAAGTGGACGGAAAAGAAATCGGCCGCATGTTGGATACGAACCCTCGTCTTCGCATTACGCGTGCGATGCTCTTACCAATTGAGCTACCGCGGCGCCGCTTTTGCATCCACCTTCTGGGGTATTTATGTTTTGCTACTAGAACTAACCGTGGGATAACACTAGCCAGCGCCACCCCTCGCAAACCTTCGCGGTGGATGTGGAACATCCTTTCTGCCGCAGGCGTCACGAGTACGTGATCTATTTGGGTGGCGGCAACTGGTCAATAAACCCACACATGCTACCAGAAGACACCAGTGTTACCGGATTCGAGACCCTCGTAATGGGATGAACGAGAAGGAAGGGAACCGAGTGACCCGGCTTTTATTAATCATATCATGAGAAGCCAACAAAGACAACAAGGAAAACAGGGGGAGAAACATAGGAGGAAACATAGGGGGAAAATAGGGGGGATGCATAATAAATGTTTGGTTCTGATTTTGATTCTGAATTACTCATACAAATCAGGCCCCTCGGTTCCCTTTCTTCTCGTTCATCACATTACAAAAACATATTGCCGCAGCGGGTCTGGTTCTCGTTCACTGTCGAAAAATGAGGCCACATGGAACTTTTGATAGAAGGGACTTTGAGCGTTGATTGCAATGTACGACGTGCACCGTACGACAACTTTGCTGCAATACCTCTAAAACCTACAGATGATTGCTAGAGTACGTTCCATTAACCGCCGCTTCGTTATACTACTCATTCAAAGCAAATGGAACGAAGGTAGTCAGCCCGTCAGTGAACCGCAGACCTGACGTCATCTGCGCTTTCTTCCGGTACGCTTACAGAAAAGAAATTAAAGAACACAAACACTCGCATGTCACACTACGCGCTGTTGCGTGAGCTTTTTTTTTTTTTTCGATCGATCGTCTTGTTTACGCTGCTTTCCAGCAAGCCGTCAATTCATTTCCTGCCCAGACCCCTCATCATCTCTGTAGCATGATGCATGGCGTCGGGACAGTGCCAACCGATACACGTCGGTCGATGCCTTGTAGATGCAAAATTATTTTGATGCAAAACGTCGGCTCGATGTGTTGGATAATTGTAGCAGCCTTACTACGTGAAATCAGATCAGCGGAAATGTCGCCTGTCGCGATGTCCGTGACAAAGTGTGTTACTTCGTTGCGCACGATTAAGAAGCGGCATTGGAAGCGCTTCGCGTATACAGGGTGTCCCACTTAACTTGAGCCAAACATTAAAATATTAGAATGTCGCGTAGCTGGACAGAACCAAGGTAATGTTGTTTGCCGTCGCTTTGAGATACTCAGATTGTTATTTTTTATTCCGCCTAATTAAATAATTAGTATTCATTAATTAATCAGTAGCTCTTAAATATTATAATTACATGGAAAGTGTCAATTTGAAAATTGTAGAGCAACATGAAAAACTCCCGATACAGGTTTCTGTTGCTCGATACGTGCTACACTACAGTGATTTTCCGAACGTGGAAGAAGCCCGCGAATACACGCAAAGAGTCTCGAGCAGCCAGTCGCGCGGCCACTTTGCGAGTATTTGGGGGCTTATTTCACGCTCGGGAAAACACTATTATGTAGCATGTATTCAGCAACAACAACAACAAAATTATTGGGTTTTTACGTGCCAAAACCACGATTCGATTATGAGTCACGCCGCAGTGGGGGCCTCCGGAAATTTGGACCACCTGGGGTGCTTTAACGTGCACCTAAATCTAAGTACACGTGTGTTTTCGCATTTCGCCCCCATTGAAATGAGGCCGCCGTGGCCGGTATTCGATCCTGCGACCTCGTGCTTAGCCACGAGGTCGCAGTAACCACGGCGGTTTATCGAGCAATAGAAAGCTATACCAGGAGTTTTTATGTTGCCTACAATTTTCGCATTGACACTTCTTATCTAAATATATTTAAGAAGTTAATTAATCAATTAAGACTAATTATCTAATTATGTGTAATGAAAAAAAGATCTGAGTATCTTCAAGTGACGGCAAACAACATTACGTTGGTTCCGTCCATCTACGCGGTATTTGCATATTTTTAGTGTTTGGCTCAAGTTACGTGGGACACCCTGTATAGTAGAAAGTCAAATAACATGGGAAAGAACACACAGCTAGCGGCACGACTGTGCGACATTTCAACCACGCAAACGAGCAAGTGCGCACTATTTTAGTGAAAACGTAAGCTCCCGGTTTACCGTCTTTTTACAGTCATGATCGGATCTGACGGTCGGTAAGCCAAAATTTCGTTTCGGGATCTACAAACTGGATGAAGAGAAGCACTGATGATAGCACGTACTGGTTACGGGGCCGGATGGTTTCGTACCACCGGACCGTGTGACAACAGAGGTCACTGCCTTTCTTACCTTTTCTAACTCCACAAAGCTTACCTTCTTCGCCATGGAACTGAAACGAAACAGTCAACATACGTTAATTTTACAGATGGGACATACGTCCCTTCTGTATTAGGTTGGCCGACCCCCTCACAGTGCCGGTAGTTGAGAGAGAGAACGTTAAACCGAGTGTGGGTAGGACACCAGAAAGCGGACGATCACCTTGAGCTCTCGCGCGCGTCGCTATAGGTCGCGATCCGTCGTAGTTTAAACGGTCCGTTCTTTGGAGAAAGTTCTACGGCGGTGCGCCGTGCTTGCGTGGCGCCAGGAAGATCGCTCCGGCGCGCGGTGACGCGGGCGGAGGAAGCAAGATGCGCGAACGAGGCCAGCGCGTGCCGTTTTGCGCGCCCTTGCCTCCGCGGCGGCCACGACATACGAGGAGGAGAGGACGCGAACTAGTTGGTGTCCTCGCCGGAAATGCGCGATATATCCGCGCAATGTCATTCGGGCGCGGCGGGGCGAGTTCTGGTGGCGGCGGCGTGTCCATCTCCTCGTGCGGCCGTCCGTGAGGGAAGAGACGGCAGCGAGCGCCGCTGCAGCGTCACGAGCGCGTGGCTCCGCATACTGGCTCTAGCGAAAACGGCCGCCGAGCCCCGATGACGGCCCGCTGGAATGCGTGACGCGCGCGTCGTAAAAACGATGTTCGGGCGGCAGAATGACAGGAATGCCTTTAGCGCGTGCTGCCGCGCCATGTGGTGCTCTGCGCAGCCGAGGGTGCGTGTAGTCCTTCACCCGCGCAGTGACGAGCTCGCTAGGTCGAAGGGCAATGGCGACGGTATGCCGTCTGCCGGCTTCTCCGAGCCACACCGCGAGATGAGTTTTCGCAGTTGGAGCACCTCGGCTGGCAGTGGGGGTTTCAGACACAAAGATAAATGTAAAATATAATTAGTGGCTTTGGCCTTCTACGTAAACGTTGCTAAAGCACAAGCCACTGATTAACCGCTGATTTTTTTTCCCTCACCCTCATTGGGCTGGCAGTAAGGGCAGTGCGTGCATTCACAACGACAAAGGGGCTTGTGCAGAGAGGGTCCATAAAAGAACTTCGGGACAGCTCAGGGTCATGATGAGAAGCTCAAAAGTGTTCCGCAAGTTTAGGCGGTAATACTGAGCTAATAACAGGACATTATTCCTGCATCGAAACCGTGCTTGCACGTGAATGCAAATTTTTCAATGTTTTTTCAAACTTCCAAGCAATTACTTCGTTTTAATCGCGTGTCACGGGCACATTCAAAGGCGTTGGGGGCGACCGCAACCTCCCCTGCTTAGGTACTCGACACTTTTCCTAATGGAAGAGGAAAATGACTGCAATTTGTAATGTGCAACGTCTAACAACACTTTCTCGAAACTACTTGATTGAGGTCTCATTTTAAGCATAAATCATTCTCTCCCATCACTGATCTGTGTTTAGATTTGTCCAACCTTGAGAATCGTTCAGCTGTTTTCATCCTAATGTTTCGGCGTTGCATGAACACTCGTAGTTTTAAATACTTTGTAGTTGTGTACATCCGCTGCCGGCGAATGTATTGCTATTGACCGAACCATGAGGCTTTAATATTTAAAGAAACCGCAATATATCGGGGAACATCCTTGGTTTCCTAGAGGCGCTAGGGTAAAAAACAAAAAGCACACACACACAATTTTTCTAAGATGCGTAATTGCACAGCTCCAAAAGGGGTGTCCCGATTACCGCGAGAACTATTAAGCATTCCATACGTGTATACTAACAAATACTAATTGGCTTAATCAAATTGTAAAAAATCAGATGATTGGTGCGCTGAGGATAAAGAAACTAGTAGTTTTTGTCGTCCGCTCCTGACTGGCCCGTAAGTCTGACTTTGTTGCATAGGCCTATAACTAGCAGAATTGCTAGTGGGACCAGCCGGTTTTGGAAAATTTTTGTAAACATTTGGAAATGGTCAACTGAAAAGGGGCAGTTTTCATGACGTGACCAACTCTACACACGTATACACATGTTTACAAGGTTCAATTCTTTGTCTAACCATTCTTCACATTATTGCTTTCTTTTTCCGCGTCATGATGATTTGGCAACTATGCAAGAACTGAAACAGGGACGCTAATCAGGCCGTTACGAAACTTGTTTCTCTTGACAGCCAATCAAAAGTGGGCCTTCTAAACGGGGCCGCCTTGGTCAAGATCGGCTGACTTTAGCGCGCATTTTTTTTTTTTGGGGGGGGGGGCTGTTTTTCTTGCTATGTAATTGCGCAAGTTTGAAGAACTTTACGAGTTCCCTCTCAAATGGGATGCCAAATGAACCCCCAAGGCCGCCACCCTTTCCTGACGTGACTCCCTTTCTCTCTTTATGCCTTTTCTATATTGTGAAGTGACAACTTCGCGTAGCTCGTCTAGAATATTCCGCCGCGCCTGTCACAGCTGTACGAACGAGCCTGATTGTGGCCCTGCTCCCTCTTCTAATGCTACACTCGCTGCCCGATGATTCATACGCGATGCCTTAGCGTTACCCATGCGCATAACCGACGAGCCATGTAGCATAACCAAATATGCGGGCACCTTGCCAATACATGAACGGCAGCGAATCGAGTGTGTATTCCGCCTTCATCGTCACACTACGCACTGTGCGTGAGCACAAAGGCCTCACGAAGGCATGTGGACACGGCGACGTCTCGTTTCGCCTCTGTCGCCAGGAGTGCTCAAAGCGCGTCTCCGCTACGTCTGGCAAAACGGACCCTCGGTGTGCTGTATGTACAGTGCTCAGCGATTCATTTACTCGGAGTACATGTGTGCGGCGCTTTTTGCACCATAGGTGGGCATTAGGGACGCCGACTTGGTGCATTTGTGGTATACGATGAAAGCGAATTTGGAACAGCACTGCCCCCCCCTTCTTGAGCGATCGCCCACATCTCACTGGTGGCGCAAAAGGCGCCGGCAGTCATGCAGTCAGATAATCGCGTTTGAATCGCTGAGCACGGTACATTCATAATATTAAATGCCCCAAAGTGAAATCAACTGCCTGTGGCACTGTTGACGCCCCAGATATCTAGAAAATGCAGAATAGCTTATACGTTTGTACAGTTTGGGATATGTAGTGGAAATAGTCAACACTTCTTGCAGGTTGGAATCACCCAGTAAGGATTCTCTTCGGTGGAAAGCGACTGACAACTTCGACCCTTGCAGATGTGACAGTGGCGACGGCCGTTCTAGTCCGATTTAAATTAGAGGTTCACTGGCGAATGCGACGGTTACTTTCGTCTTGAAAAGCGTGCAAGTTGCCCTCATTCAGTGTGTGACACTGAGCATTTGAGTATGCGCACCGTCCGTCATCACACACGCAAACACACACGCACACTTTGCTCACAGCCAAATGCACTGCCTTTGCCACTCTGCTCAACAAACTCCTGCCGGGACTATAACGGGTGTTTATTACTATTATTTTTTTAGACAATAGAGAATTTTTCAAAATCGTCAATGGCAGAAAGCACATTTCTAATCTTAGGGCTGGATTACTCAAGAAGCGGACGTTACTTGTCGATAAATCGAAATACATAACCGAGTAATTAGAAATCACAATTAATATTTTTAAATTACATTACGGCACATATTGCAATTTACTAATTGTAGCCGGTGATTTTGCACGGTGTATCACTTGGAAGGAATTTTGACAATGACACCAGTGCGACGAAATACTTCAGCGTTGCAGTTACTTTTGTGCTTCAATGCGCAAAACGGCGTTTTGTTAAAAGTGGAAAAACTGCATATTTGCCGCAACTTTGATGGCGCATATCTCGAAACCCTTGCCAACGTCAAAATTCGTTCGAAGTGCCTTGCCAACTCAACGGCTACAATTCGTAAATTGCAACAGGTGCCGTAATTCAATTAGTTAAAGATCAACAGTAATGTTTCGTTAACTACTCGATTATAAATATAGATTTCTCGTACAAGTAGCTTCGAGTAATTCAGCTCGAGGACTACAATTATGTAATCTGCCACATGGGGTTTTAGAAATTCTGTATAGTCTAAAAGATATAATAAATAATTAAAAAAAACGTATAGTTCGTGACATGGAATTTTGTGGTCCCGCTGTAAGTCTACGTGACAAAGAATATATGAAGAACGACAAATGCAAAAGACGAGTGGTTTGCGATCATATATATATGCGCACAATCCCTGCTATGATAGTGTAATATACATCGCGAATGTGAGATGATTTCGACAATATCGGAACAATGCACGTTCGAGCAGGTGGTAGATGTGGTTTGTCTAAATCAACAAGTTAACTATTATAAACAACGTAATGCTTACTTTCGGGCACTGCAACTCCATGTGACACTACAACAAGTACTACGTTGTGGCAGTTAAACGAATTACCGCTAACGAACGTATAGTACAAATGTTGATGTGGACAGCGGTAGTACAAAGAAATGTTAGGTCGAATATCATTGATTAGCAGTTCCATCCAGCCAGGATGCGGACAGTACTTCTACGGTTATGCTAGTTTCTGCGAGTTGTAGGATATATGTACTAACGGAGGTGAAAATAAGCTACGTGTTCTGTGGAGCATACTCGTTTGTTAACAAAAGTCCACGAAGTTACACAGTGAGCCGAGACGATATAGAACGATTACGATAGTAGCAACGAAGTCCTCATGTTGCAGCTTTAGGAAGCAAGTAGACATTTAGCGGTCGAAGCGTATCAGAGGCGTGCATGCACGAGTGGAAAGGTTCAACCTCAAGCCAGGCTGTACCAGGTACGGGGGAGTAATTAAAGAAAAAGTATGTAGTTATGTTTAGGCGCATTGAACCAGATTACACAAGCAGCTGGTAAGAATGCTGCAACACAAGCCAGAGTGCTTCACAGCAGGCAACCGTAGATGTGGTAAAACGATGCCGAGAACAACAGTACACTGAATGCAAGTAAACTGGCATAACCGTTCAACACCGGTTACCGCGCAGTTGCGCCTCTATATTATGCCAGCCGAGGGTCACGGCGCAAAATGAGACCCTTCCAATCGGACCTGGCAAATAACCGATAAACTGCGCCACCTCTCCTTGCTTTCCGGCGGGAGAGATAAAGAGAGAGAGAGACAGAGAAAAAAACAACAACCGTGGAACCTACACCTCCCTCACCCTCGCGCGATCATTGTCGTTGGACCTCAAAAGCGCATCACGGTTTTTTTTTTCTTTTTTTCTCGAGAGAGGTAGTCCGCGCCGAGCGTAGTCCGGTACTGCGCGCGCGAACGGGGGTTCACAAAAAATCAACAATGCGGTACTGCGCGTTTGCGCTGGAGTGTGAAGGACGTGCGAGCCGAATGCGTGCCACTTGACGCCGCTGAAGAGGCCGTTATCTACTAAAGGGGGAGGGGGGGGCGAATCTAATTGGGAGCGCGCCTGTGTCTGGCGTGCTGACAGAGACCTACCTGAGTGCGCCGGAAGTGGTCCTGCGAGACGCACGCGACTAATTGTTCGAGCTTTCGTTGGGCCGGAATGTGGGCGAGATGGACCACCATTTGCCTTGAAATCAACACCTGTGCCGCTTTGCTTTTGTGCCTCTTTGGGCGCATTCCTGCGTCGGCTCTTTCTGGGGACATTGGGAACGACCACCCCTGTGGGAAGCCACCGAGTGCAGGGAGGGGGGCGAAGGGGCGGGAGCGCAGGAATCCTGCACCTGCACTGCCTGGGGCTTTCTTCTTTGGACTCGTCCGCACGCAAGGGGGAGTCGCGCCTTCGGCTGCTGCTCTCCCCCGTCGGCCGAGGCACGCGGCTGGCCGCGGCCCACTTGGCTCCGTCCAACCACTGGACGCTCAACTTTCCATTTTGCGCCCCTCTCTCAAGTTGCGTCGCCTGATAACTGCCTGCGCGCCGCCGAGACCATGACGCCCGAGCCAGCGTGCGCCCGCCGCGCTCGGCCCCCCCCGGCCGACTAGCTGCCAGGTAAGCCGGGGCCCGGGCGCCGACACCACGTGCCGCCCAATAAACTGCTACCGCCGCCGCGCCGTCTAGCCGGCCTTTTAAATTAGGCGGCTTCCTGCGGCAACGTGGCTCGGGCCAGAGTTGGCGGACTTCGCCGAGCGCGCATGGCCGAGCACACGCAGACGCCGCAGTCTTTCGTGCACTCGTGCCAGCGCGCTCGAAGGCCGTGTTTTGTTCGGTTTCGCGCGCCGACATATATAGGTTACCGGTAGTAAACATACGATGGCCGTGCGACCACTGCCCGGCTTTTCGTTTTGCATGGAGCTAATGAAGGATACAGTTTGAACGTTGCGAAGCCACCGCGGACCTGTATTAACTTTCGTGTATCCGACGTGAGCTGAAACTAATCGGTATTAACCGTTTAATTCCGTGTTTCGATTTCGTTAATTTTGTCTGACAGAAGCTGCTGTTTAATGCCTTTGAATTGAAATTCCTGCTGACGAACACTGCATCCAAAATTTTCTTAATTGCATACAGCATTTCAGCCATGCATGTTGTCATCTTGACAATCACAAAACTCATGACTAGCTTTGTGTGCCATCAAATAAAAGCAAATTTCTGTTCCCGAAATTCTGTGCTACCTCCAATAAACAAAGGCTTGAACAAGAATACATTTCTTTAGTGTTTCTGTCATACTAGGCAGTGTACACAATCAAGTATATTACAGAACATGTGCAAGTGGAAAACACAAAACTGACATGAAATATGTTGATAAAAACACTGGGCATCCTCCATAAAAATATATAATGAATGGAAATAATAATGTGTAAGGATTTCTTGAAAGGGTATTTTTAGTATCAAGGTTTATATAATGCCTATTGGCACCTATATGTGCAGACCCATGCTGTATGAGTCAAAGCACATCGATAGATTGCAAATTTAATCTCACTAAGATGTGTCAGTACCGTGTGTGCATCATGCAGAACACATCATTTCATGTTGAAAACAGCAATGTAAAAAACTGTGCTACTCGTGAACACACCTTTTTGATCATATTGTGTGGCCATATATGGCTGTATCTGTGCACACTTGGTCTTAAGAAAATACCACATGATTAGCAGGTGCTTGTGTATATGGAAAACATGTAGTTGTACTATAACAGTGTTTACCTCTGCTTGTTTACTTAAGATGTCACCTTTAGCTTTGCTCATTTACCAGTGCTCTCACTGACCACTTATGAAAGGGCTTGTGTCCTTCCTTAATCTAGTGCGAGGTAAAGATAAAAATTATTGCTTTGAAATTGTGCTCTCACTGCATTACAATCATCAAAAGTCTTGAAGCCACTGTGTATGTTTTTGAAAACAGACCTGTTGGGTCACATACTGGGGCCCCTATAGAATCTTGCTGCAAAGCCTTAGAGATTTAAGTGATATTGCTCCTCACTGTCCTGAGCTTCTCAAGCAATGCTGCAGGAACTCTGCAGCAGGGCCTTGTTTGAAACTTGTTGCTCACTTAGAGTGGTTTTGAACCATTGAACACTCAGAGGGACATTCACTGAACCATATGTGCTGGTTAAAATGTTGTGGCCAGGCTGCCTTGTCCACACTTGAGCAGATTGAAGGTTCTACAGAATGAAAGCCACAATTAAGCTGAATTTGCTCATAGCCAAAGCATGTAGTTGGGAATGAAGTGGTTCACTCTGTACTGGTGGTGGCTACTTACAACTACACTGCTCAACTCCATGCTGCAGACCTAGACCACAAAGAAATACAGGTTTATCATGTTTTTCCTTTTATGAAACTCATGTGGGCATTGGATAAGTACAAGTATTAATGCCTTTGTTAGGTGTTACAGTGCTAATTACTGGGATTCCTGATTCTTTTATGATGCATGAAAAATATTGTATTGCATAATATAAGAGCGCTGAAACAGTGAAAACACTGGTACGCCACTTCTAAGTGAGGCACTGCAAAAAAACATGCATTGTAACAAGTATCACCCCTCCATTTTCCTCTCACCCTATTTATGGTGTTGCCTCCACCTGCAAGAAGGCATGAGTAACAGGTCAACAAAAGTGAAACTGATGTCTGCTGGTTCTGTGCTTCTGATGAAGTCCACTTCTTTTTTTTTTCTTCTTTTTTTTTCTGCGCTGTCTTTCTTGTCTGTCACATCATGGAGCCTTTGGCCTTTGATGTTTCGAGCCACCTTGTCACAGTCCAGGTTAACCTCCTTTGACGCTCTTGTGTCATCTTATGTGCTGCAATGTTTTCAAGTGTAACACTACACATAATTACTTATTGTGCCGACTTCATTTTGCTTGTAACTGCAGCTACAGCCCACCTTTTGTGCATTGCAGAGCAAAATGTTGAAGCAGGTGCTGCTGCCTTTGGCAGTGGCCGTGGCGTGTGCCTTGAGCCTGAGCCTGGCCTGCAATGAAGCCATTTGTGCATCCATAGTGAGCAAGTGCATGTTGACACAATCATGCAAGTGTGACAAACTGAACGTCACCTGCAGCAGAGACTGTTTCTACTGCCTTGACTATCTCTACACTGAATGCTGCTCTTGTGTTGGTGAGTTCAACATGCTCCACATACATATGTGGTTTTTGTTATCTTCTATAGCTTCTACACTCAGTATAGTGTAAACCAAGTATACGTCGGTCAAACACTTTTTAGTGTGCATTCAATCTTTCAATATGCATTCAATTCATTGTTTTAAGGAAGTGCTTCCTAAACTGTGTGTCTCACTTGGTGTCGTGGCAGACTCAACAGGACTCGGGGGAGGGTGCATAGCGAAGCAGTTTGAGAATTCCAAAAACAAGCACGAAGACCATTTTGCAGAAGCTATGGAGGAAACGCAGAGTTGACAGCCGTCTGCACACACACATATGCATGTTTCTTTTTATTTCCATTGACCATAGTCACTGGCAGTAGATAGGAACATGTGCGCACTTATTTTATAACAAACCTAACCTAACTTAGCCTAACCTACCCTAATTAAGCTGAAACTAACTGCAGCAGCACAAACACTACATCTTTAGTTTGGGGGACTGTATACAACAATTTGCAACACTTGTTCCTGCTGGAATTAATTTTTTCAATCATCTCTAGTCCAGTGAATTTACTCCAGTCATATTAACATACAAGCGTAACTTCAGCAAAAATGTAATTGTGTGTATTGTGAAAATATGAAAAAAAAGGGGGGGGGGAGGAATGATGGGTTTGAAATTAAGATGTTGTAGAGTAGCAGAGTTTCGGAAGCACTGGTATAAGTCCTTCTTTTATGCCATCATTTCCAGATACAGTACCATTGGCTCATTTTTAGTGTCATGAATTCCATTAGGGAAGTGAATCTAACAAACACAGCAAAATAATTTGAAATGGTTATTTTTTTTTTAAGTAGAGAAGAAAACAACCGCTGCTTAAAATTGCAATGCTTTTAAAATTGCAAACATATTTTGTGCAGAATATCTGCTTTTTTGAAAGTTTTGTTTATTGTGTAATGAGCATGCTTGTCAACTGCTGTTGAATCAGAAGCCAAATGTTTTGTCAAAGCTTTGTGAACGAAAGATGTTAAGGAACACTGAAGAAGAATATTAAGTCAAGCTGTATTAGCAGATTATGCTTGCACAATAACGAAATGGCCACTCTTACCATGATGTGGGAGGGAGGGAAGGGGGGGGGGGGCCTACTTGGTAAAATAGTAAATACACAAAAATAAAAGACTGGTAGTGATGCTACCCTGAAGTTCCTGCACCATACCGCTGCGACATCATGGATTCGAACAGCGCCTGCTCAGGTCTAGTTAATTTTTTGGTAAAAGAGTACATTGTAGCCTAAAAAAAGAAAAGGCTTAATTTAGCAAGCTTCGAGCCCTTTTTCCCAAGCCAAAACAGTCCTAATACGAGAAAATACACAGATATGTGACGTTACACTGACATACTGGCACTGAGCTTTCTACACGAAATTTTAAAAAGGGAAGTTTCACCTTCATTTTTCTCAGTAATAATCAATATCTTTTTGTCAAATGAATGAAAAGGATGATATAAAAGAATACCAATCGAAAGTGATTTAGTGTTAGCAATTAGGGTCCCTTTAAGCTTTCATGTTATGATCTTTACTTATGTGGCCTTACTTAAATGCATACCTACCAACTTTTGCGATTTCATTATGAAATACTAAATCACTGTGGAGCTTTTTTTTACAATTTTTGTGTTGACAAGATTAATTCTATGATTCTTCATTTGCATTCAATTTAAGGCAAAAACTGATTTCAAAAGAATGCAAATACATTCACCGACTGATTTTTCGTAGCCTGATTTTTCGAACCCTCTCAATTTATTCGGACCTTCCCAAGACAGCACCACCCACTCAAGTAACGGCAACAAAAGTTTTTAATGCTATTATGTGATCAGTTCATGAATATTTCCATTTGTTTGTGGTGCAGATCATTAAAGCTGAGACTATAAACTAGAGTGCCTGTTCTCAACGACCTTGGAGAGCAATTTTCTAGAATTTTTAAATATATAGTTAATATCTTGACTAATAAAACAATTTTTAGTATTTTTAACAAATATTTAATTTTTCGGGCTTTGACTGCTGTACTTTTAAGATTTGAAGGTTGACAAGTGTGTTATTATGTTAGTATGTTATTTGAGGCTGGGGCATTGGCACTTTGTGCAGTTTTCTGTACAATCTGTACTCTTGTCCATTATGGCAGTGGTGCAACTGACCTTCAAAGGAGGCTTTTGTGAAACGAAGTATTGCAATACATTGAAACGTGATCACTGTAAAGAACACTTTGTGACTACAACACTAAGCATGTGCACTGCATATTAAGTAATATGTTAGAAAAACTTTTAACTACACTGCTGAAACTCTGTTTCAGAAGTGACATGCAGAAAGGCCTTCAACATCTTTTTCCCTTGATTATTTTATTGTTTTTGCAAGGAATGAGGAAGTATTGCCACAATTCATTTCTGTAACTAGTGCATGTACATTGCCAGAAGCACTAATAAGTGCATTTGACATATAGGCTAATCTTTTTCAAGTGTACCAAAACATGTGATCGTAAGATATTTTAAGTTTTTGCAATTCCTTTGGAAAACTTGGCGTTCAAAGAAACTAAAGGCAAACGTATTCGAGTAAGGCCTATAAAATACACTTTTTATGTCCTAATGCTATGGCGTCTGCTTTAAAGGTAGCCGTAGTGAAGTGCCCCAGACTGGTTTCAGCCAATGGATGGTGTTTAATGTTTGCCAATATCTCAGTACACAAGCACACCCACAAAAATATTGCTGCTATAGACAGGAATTCCACACAGCCAGGAGCTGCAGCCCCTTTGCCTCCCCTCCCACTTATTCTGTGCTGTGTGCAGCATCATAAACGTCTGAGCTGCTCAAACACTGCAGTGCCCATATTAGGTAAAGTTACTTGTAGCTAAGAAAGATGACATAAAACTCAACTGTAGTCAGTCTATAAGACATGTGAAGGTATGTTTATTGATGTGTTTTTTTTTTTTTTCTCACAGAGATGTGCCCGCGACAAAATGAAACCATCTCTCTAAGTCATAAGTCCAACATAGAGGATCTACCGGACCCGACGCATGGGTTATTTGCCCTTCTTACTGAGGAAGCTGACCGCTCCTTGAGATGGCGGTCCTACACATTTCCTGTACATGTGGCATTGTACAGCCCTGTGCATGACAAAGATATCAAGCTGAAAGCTGGTAAGTGATGTTTTTTCAAAACAATGGCTGCATGTATTGGTCTGAAATTTTTTTTTTAATTGGCAACATGATTTCAAAAGTAGTATGGTCAACCCTGCTTACAACAAACTGTTTTAGTGGCATAAAAAGTGTTACAATAAATACAGTGTAATTGTATTTGCCCTTATAACGACTGTGGAGGCAGTCAGCCTGTTTCAGGGTCAACATTTGACGCACAGAAATAATGACCATGGTGATTTATTGCCAGAAACATGTTATTGAGGTCTGCTTAAGTAGCACCTACCCAATAATCTTTCTTATGATCCAAGAAGCTATTCAGATGCTTGCCATACTAAGCCTAGTGCTGTCACTGTGTCACAGTGTGCTAGTTTAACCAAAATAGTTCACTCTATTCCATGCTTCATCTGCCACTTGTTTAAGTTAAATTGGCACTAAAGAGAAACCGTGAATTGGTTTAAATGGTAAATTGTTCTTGAAGAACCTTAGTTTAATCGATTTTGTGGCAATACCATATTTTTCCTGACTATAGTTCGCACCCAGTATATAATCTGCAAGGGCCAATTTGGGCTTAAAATAAAATGTTTTTCTTAGGTAGTCTGCACCAGCTGTATAGTCTGTAGGGAGCACTTCGACTGAATATAGGTTTTCTTAGCCTGTCTGTAGTAACCCGTAAAGCGTAGTTAAGCAAACATTTTTATTGTCATAAAGTAATAGTTAACGAGTAATAGTTGCTCTGTGATGTCAATAGACCCAAAGCCCACCCCTCATGTAATACCCCTCTATTAGGGGCTTTTGAGGTATTCGAAATAAATAAATAGTCTTGGTCCTTTATTGTGCTGCATATAGTAAATTCTAAAAACCGTCAAAATCACTCGTCAGCACTAAAGATAGAGAGTCACGAGGTGGTGGAGTAGCTATCGCCATTAAAAATAATATTGTATTCACACCATTGGATGGCATTAATAACCATGAAAGTGTATGGTGCAAACTGAAATTCCTGGGCAAAAGTATACTTCTAGGGGGCGTGCATCGACCCCCAACTGCTTCACCAGAATATTTGGAAGCCATGCATGACTACTTTGCAGATAATACGAATTCCCGGTCTAACATTATAATAACAGGAGACTTCAATCTGCCGGGGATAAACTGGTCTAATTTTTCTAACGATGGCAAAGATTCTAAAAGTGCTCATGCATTGCTCACGACTACATTCAACTTTTGTTTACACCAACTAGTTTCCAACGGTACCAGGGTCAATAGATCATCATCTTCACTCCTTGATTTAGCACTTGTTAGCAGCTCACTTCAAGGTTCAACACCGTTAGTGTTGAAGACTGCATATCTGATCATAAGTTGCTTGCTCTGTCATGTCCAGTTGCAGGGACAAGTTCTTTTACTAAGCCTTCAGATAGTTTCGTTACATTACACACACATTACACACGCAGATTACACACACGCCTACGATATCGCTGTTTTAAACTATTTGGAATCAGGCTTTGCGAATTTCAAGAAAATCAGTGATGTTAATAAAATGTGGTCATGGAGAAATTCTTCTCTTTTGCGAGCAAGAGTATGTCCCATTAAAAAAGAAACGCACTAAAAGGGAATACCCGTGGTTCACGTGAGAAATGATTAATTTAAAACGTAAAATTAAGCGACGACGTAAACGCGGTAGTACAAATGACCTTTCAAGCCTTATTTTTAACCTGCGGGAACAAACAAGATTGGCAAAAGAACATTTTTTTTTTTTCAGTCACTTTGCAGTCATTTATGAACAAAGAACTCCAAAAGTTCCGGCGCTATCTATCAAAGGATAAACGGTGTATATCAGAGATAAAAGTTTTAGGTGAAAGTATTGTTGACTCGACTTTCATTTCTAACAAATTTAATGCATTTTTCCAATCCTTGCTCACGCGGACAGTTTAGCATGCACTGTTACCGTCATATCTCTAGGTAAACCTATGCCTGAGGTAGGGATAACTGAGGACGGTGTTCTTGGCCTTTTGCATAAGCTAGATGTGAAGAAATCACCTGGTCTTGACCAACTATCCACTACCTTTTTGAGTAGATATGCTGTGTGGGTGGCCAAATATTTGCATCACATTTTCGTTATATCTTTAAGCACTGCAGTAATTCCTGATGATTGGCGCTCGGCAAAAATCATTTCGGTGCATAAATCCGGCTCTCCTCTTGAAATTAACAACTACAGGCCCGTGTCTTTCACTAGTACCTGTTGTAAATTATTCTAACGCATTATCTTTAAGGCCATTATTGCTTACTTAGAAAATAATAACTTGCTTTGTCCCCAACAGCATGGCTTTACATCTCGTTTATCTACTGTAATCCAACTAGCTGAAATAACTGATTAATTAATTGGTACACTCAACATAAAAGGCCAAACAGGCGCTATTTGTTTTATTTTTCAAAAGTGTTTGATGTTGTTCCTCATAAAGATTTACTAACAAAACTAAAGGCAATTGGCATTGAACAGAAAGTAGTGGCATGGATTGAATCTTACCTATGAGATAGAAAGCAGCGTTTTGCCATAAATGGGAGTGTTTCCGAAGATTTGGATGTGTACTCGGGTGTTCCACAAAACTCGGTCCTCGGGCCTCTCCCTTTCTTGGTATACATTAATGATATTCATCTTTGTGTCGAACCACCAATCCAGATTAAACTATTTGCAGACTGTGTTGTGTACACAGCCATAAATAAACGAGATGACCAAATTAAATTGGACAATTCCTTACACTCCATTGATGCATGGTGTGCAAGATGGGGCTTAAGAATAAACACTTCTAAAACAGCTTCCATTTTGTTTAGCAACAAAAAGAAGCCCCTTGACTTTACTTACTCTTTAGGTAACGTTACCATCACCAGAACTGACAAAGCTAAATATTTAGGCATCACGCTTACCAGTAACTTCAATTGGGAACCGCATGTTCAAAATGTCTGTCGGATTGCACTACAGAAATTGTCATTTTTGAAAAGGAAACTGCGTAATACCCCTCCTGCAGTAAAACTAAGTGCATACAAAGCGCTAATACGACCAAAATTGGACTATGCATCGGTTAGTTGGACCCCTTGCCAACAATACTTGATTAATGAAATCGAAAGAGTACAGAATTTAGCTCATTGCATTTTATTTATTCTCTTTACTCCCGTCACTCTAGTATCAGCAACTTATGTAATAGGGCCAATCTACAAAAACTTGAGCAGCGCAGGATAATATCTAGATTAACATTTATTTACCAACTTTATCACAATAACTTTAAAAGGACACTAAAGCGAAACAATAAATCAGTTTAGACTAATGAAGCATTGTTTGAGAACCCTGCAGGCAGTCATTTTAAAAAAATAGTTTGATTATTAGATGATAAAATGAAGGTCCAAGTATCAGTATTTAAATTTCGCACCGAAACCCCAGCACCGGTACATCAGCGTGACGTCAGGGATTCCAAAGTATGTTTTCACATTTGGGCCGCGTTGGCTGAATAAAGGTTCCCAAAACTTGCCATGTTTAATATTTGGTTCCTTTAGAACGCAATGTAGTCAATCTGTACCGCTACATATAATTAGTAGGCCCTAGATGATGCCATCAAAATCCAAGACGTCACAGCCCCCAGGTGTGGGAACTTAAGTAGGTGTCGCCATCCGTATTTCGTTCTTGCGCTTTTTCTGGCTTACCAAATGTCTTATCGTTGCAAGAGTGGTGTTTTCGGTGTTGTAGAACGGTAATTTACTGATGCAGAAGAAATCATTTTTCACTTTAGTGTCCCTTTAAGCTATCACGGAAACGATATCTTCAGGATCCTTTCAAACAATCAGAGAGAACGCACCCTAGTAAAACTATCAGACAACCAGTCAGCCACTTCAATGTTCACAAGTTCTCTTTATTTCCTCGTGCAATTTATTATTGGAATACCTTATCTGAGGAAGCAGTGAACACCGCCTTGTTAGAATAATTTGTTCAATGTATTAGTAATATCAACTTTTGTTGTAATTTGAGTCCAATAGTGGAGTACACTCTGAGTTGATGATATTCCCTTGTTCAAGCATTCATTTATGTCTTCTATGTCCAGTGTATTGCCATGTTTTTCCACTTTTGTATGTATTATATTTTTTCAATTATGTCAAGTAATTAGTTTAAATTTACTTCTCTTGTTTGTATTCTAAGTATCCACTCCTGCATGGGCCGGAGAAGGGCCTGCAGTGTCTGTAAATAAAAAGAAAAAAAAAAACAAGCATGTTGGATTCGATTAACATTTCCTCAGTGTTGCCTTCATATTATTTAGTTCTCGCATATGCTTGTCTACACTAAGCTTGAACAATTCCATGAAGGCTTCTCGTCTCTTGTGTGCCATAACAACTGTTGTAGTATTTGCATATATGAAGTTGCGTATAGATGCGTTTACTAGCAAATTCTATAACAAAAAAGCAGCCACTATATTGCGAGTAGCATTCGCTTGCATATCACAACCTGTCAGTATGAGCTGGAAAAATTGCTTGTGCGCATTGTTGATCGTTGCGGAGCTGATTTCGCTATGCGCTTCAGTCCGGGAAAAATTTACAGGCACAGTCTGGCCTCGTTTCCTTCACGAGCGCTTCCAGTCATAAATAAAATTGTGTAGTCTGCACCCAGCAATATTGCAACTTTAAAACTTGTATATTCCGCGAACTATAGTCCCGAAACTACGGTAGGTTGATTATTAGAAGAGAAAATGACGATAAAAGTTTCATTTTTGAATTTCGCACCGAAACCCCAAGGCTGGTACGTCAGTGTGAAGTCGCAGATAACAAAGTAGGTATTTTTTTGCATTATGGCCATTGTGGTTCCGTAAAAGTTCTTGAAACTTTCTAAGTTCAGTCTTTGGCTCTCTTACAATACAATGCAATTCATTTTTACCAATAAAAAATCTAACTAGGCCCGAGGAGACGGCATCAAAATCTGTGACGTCATAGCTAGCTGGTGCAAAAGTTTCAAGGCAGCGGCGCCACATGTCTTTCGTTTTAGTGTTCCTTTAAGGCTGACATCAGCAGCTGTATACAGGTGGCTGCACAGTTCCTTCGTATACACTTTGTGCTGATACATAAAGAACACAGGTGAAGCCGCCTTGGAAGTTGAGATATTTCCCAAGAAATGTTCAGTGCCTCTCTGTGTCATTCTGCCACTTTTTGGACATGCAAGTAGTAAGCCTTGCCTTGTGCCTCTTGGTGTACATATTGCGTAGTTGTCATGCCACTGCACTACAGTTCATTCCATTTGTTCTAAACAAACTTATTCAGTGACTAGGTTGCTGTAAGTGGCTGCACACTATAGGCTTTTGAAAATAATTGTGCTAATGAAAAGTTGTTTGTGCTAAGCAAGAGCTTGCTCAAAGTAAGCTCTTGACTGTACAATCATGCTGCGTGTGTCCAGTTTCTGTCATGCTTCAAGGTTTCTTTTTGAAGTGAAGAGCACAACCAAACTTTCTTTTTCTATTGGCTGCAACAAATGTGTTGATCTAGTTCATTCTATCATGCTGCTTGATTAATGCTTCTTTCTTTTATTCTGTCTTGCCACATAACAAAATAGTGCATTCCATGCTCAAAGTTATTCAAGCATTGTCATCGAAATTGAATCCAACTCCAACAACGACAATAAAAATATTGTTTCTGTACGCTAATACAAAAGGCACTTTTTAACTTGCTGCATTCAGCTGAAAGCAATGCTACGCTACTAAATGGCCATATCATGTGAAGCGATATCATAATATCAAACCCTCCACTGTGCCTGCCAGCAACAAATCGCAAGTTTGGAAAATAAATTTTGCAATTATTTAGTGAATAAGAGCAATTGGCAAGATGCCAATAGTGTATTTTCTAAGAAACTGTCAAAGTGGGAACAACACACTTAGACAGTCGCTTTGTTTCAACTCTCCTTGTGAACAGCATCTGTCTCATGCATTTATACACTAAGAGAGAGAACTTTCAAAACTTGCTTGTTTGCTTACAGGCTACTGTAAGGCTACTTAAGTTTGCCTGTTTGCACAGGCTACTCGCATCATAATGCGAGTAGCCTGTGCGACCCAGGACCCAGGAGGTGGGTGACAGTTGCTTACCACAGGACAAGAAAGGCATTCTTACTGCACTCTCTTTCATTGCCACCTCTAAGACAAGAGCAGTTCTGTAATGCACGCAAATTTTAATTGCAATAGGATAAAAATTTGAGCCGATTGTTGACTATTGTTATGAGTGAACACAACTAGGATTGTGGTTTATTATGTGTATGTACACAGAAAATGACAAAATACCTCATACCTTGGCTCTAGGTTGCTGTTACACAGGCAAATGTAATTGTAGCATAGCTTGATGTCATTAATGGTTTACTGAGTTTCAACATCTCATGTGGCCACAGAGTGCATGTTTTTGTTCTGAATGTTTTTTTTGTTCTAAAGTGTTGCTACACGAGACTAAACAAATGTATAACAAAAATTGTAAATTATGTTTTTTTTTGGCATATTTGCAACTTAAGCTTCACCTGGCTGAAAAGTGTACATGTCGCACTGAAGTCATAAATAATGTCATAAAGGAGCTCAAGTCCTCAGCCATTTAGTACCATTTAGCCTTGTGGTGTGGGTGTCATTAACTCTTTCCTTAGCTTCTGCTAAGTTTTATTATGCGTAATTAGACAATGAATACATGTGGCTACCACAGTCTAGGGCTGCTTTTTACATCTTTGGGACAGGTAAATCTTGTGCCGATAGCAAGTGTAAAAAAAATGAACTCTCATTTTTGCTAAAGCAACTCATACAGTGCTATTTTTGTATCTGTGACAAATGTGTGCCAAGGCATAAACCAGAACTTTGCTGGTTGTCTAAATTGCAGTAATTTGTAACTTTGCCCCTTCACCTTTGTAGGGGATAGAATGTACAATAAAATTCATAAATATGTAATTCTTGAATGTAAGGTTTTTTTCTTTTTTTTTTAATGACAGCCAAGTGTCTTCGATGAAAACAAAGACAGGAACTTTTAAAATTCGAACTAAGCATTGCAGCAAGCTTGTCAGCAGTTGCACTTGTGGTAACTGTCTTGATTTGCATTTTTTAATTTTCTTACAGTGGTGTCAAATGGGAATACATCAGAAGTAGTTGAAGAGGAGGATGTGCAAGTGAACTGCACTGTAGCATTCATGTCCCAATGCATGTCGCTGAACAAGTGCAGAGAGTCGTGCCTCTCCATGGGAGCTTCAAGCTACAGGTGGTTTCATGATGGTTGCTGCCAATGTGTTGGCAGCATGTGCATCAATTATGGGATTAATGAAAGCAGGTTAGTGCTATTTCTCTGGGTTGAAGGCAGCAGGTGATGCCACATTGTGTGCATCCATGACACTCATGAATAGCTTCGTAATGTATGTAGAGGCTGTTATCATCACTGTCGCAAGGTGGGAAGCGGTGTGCTCCGTTTTATGTGCATACCATATTTACTGGATTCTCACGCGCCCTCGATTTTAATGCGCACCCATTTTCTGTGACCAAAAAGGGGAGAAAAAAAAAACGCTCTCGATTGTAACGTGCACCCGTTTGCCATGACCTAAAAAAAGAAAAGTCCTTTACAGTACCACGCACCTCATTCTTTCATATAGAAATACAACTTTCTCTCGTTTGGAAAAAAACATTTACTCCCAATGCACTAAAGTTGGGATAAATAAAGAAAGTCGCAGTTTTGCCCGAAAGGCGAAGCATCGATTACAATAGAAAATTAGTAGGCAGCTATACGAAAAGTAAGGATAGTAGTTTTATCAGCCGTGTAAACTTTTAAACATTTGCTGATTAACTAAATTAACAAGCATGGTCTCACGCGCGCACAAGCAAACATGAACATGTCTCACTCAGTGACCGCGAAAACTCTGTATCAAAATGCTGGAGCAAGGAAGTGCGGTAGCAGGAGCGAGGGATTTTACCTTTGTGCGGCCTCTCGCTTCAACATGAACTAAGCGACGAGAACACAGCGCGGTGCGCCTAGATGCACAGACTCTTGTCTCTGTCGCAGATCGCTTTCAAAGATAGGGCCTTGCGGCCACGTCGTACATAGCAGCCACCGGTGTAGAACCCCCCTCCTGTTTACGCCAGTGCCACCCGCAAGTTTCGGGAACTCCGAACGCCTGTGATGCGGCCTGATTTCTGTCCATCTCCGCGCACATGATCACTTTTCTTTAATTGCAGCATCGTGATGAACTCAGCATGTTTTTGCAGTCACCACTTCCATGCTGACAGAGCAAACGCAGAAAACGGGAAGATGGGCAGTGTACTAACCTAAGCCGAAGGAAGCATTGCCTAAGCACACATACTGCAGCACATGGAGGTAGCTACGGCAGCTACGCTCGAACCGCATACGAGGTGGCTATTTTGAAATGCCAATGGCAATATGGTAACACAGATTTAGGGTCGTACTCGATTCTAACGCGCACGCAATTTTTGGACCCATTTTATCAGAAAGAAAGTGAGCGTTAGATTTAAGTAAATGCGCTATGTCTTGTTGGTGAGTAAAGAGACATAGTTTGTTCCTGGCAGCCACTGTGGTCATATCCGAGTTGTCCGTGTTGCCTTGGTGTGCTCGGCCTGTTCACTACCAAACCCCATAATGTAGAGCAGTAACAAAAATATGCAGCCTGCAGCATGATGAATTACCATCATGTGCTATCTCCACCGAAAGAAGAGAAGTGCCATGGCAGTGGAAGAGAAAATTACTGAAAACAGCATTACGCTTACTGACTTTACGCGAAAAGCTGCGACAGGCTATGAGGAACTTCATATTGGATTACTTTCAATTTTCACCATCTTGGCTTTCAATTTTAATATGCACTGGAACCTTGCTGCATGGGTGTTTCTTCAATCTGAAGCTCCGCGAATGCCGACCGTTCTCTGACCAGGAATTGAGCTTGCGATCATGTGTACAGCAGCACAATGCCTTAGTGGCCACACTATCGTAGTGTGTAGTACAACGTGTTGCACTGTGAAGCTTACACATCCCTTCTTGTTTTTGGCCTGCATGTCCAATATTAATGCTTCTGAAAATAAATACTTAAGCTGATAGTTCTAGCATCATGGGTATGCATGTCCGTGATTAATGCTTCTGCAATTCCTCAATTTTGGAAGCTGTTGAATTCCAGCACTAATAAAGTGGACCAAGCATCTGGCCACCATTTCATAGTTGCGTCATGTGTGCTTCTCTGCAAATCTGCCTAATGTTGCTGGCACAGATGTAAGCCGCCATATACTGACAAGGTTTGGAGTCTTTGGTGATGTTTGTCCAAATTGCTCCTTTATATTAATTTTAAGGATTCAGTTCATGCCACAATATACAGAATGTGGGTTTCTGGATGTTCTGCAGTAATATTAAAATGTGCCATATGTGTCATAAGTTTAGAGGTCAGTCAAGATGAGACCACAATAGTCGCAGAGCCATGTAAGGATAAAGAAAATAAAAACTGTCCCGAATTTCTATACACCTAGAGTGTCACCAAAGACTTAATATTAGTACAGAAACATTTAATGGTGACCTGCTGAATGACCATTAAATAAAGATTTGACAGGCAGGAAGATGCAAATAAGCTGGTACCATGCCTGTATACTCAAAGTGGCTGGTTTTGAGCATTCTAGGAAAAAAAAATTGTGTGTACAGCCATTTGGCTTGAACACATCAGACACATCTTTTAATTTCAAGCATTGTTCAGCTTTCTGTAGACAAGTCTGGGGGACACAATTTCTCATTAAAATGGTTCTGCTTGCAGCTGCATTATCAGTTAAAGCTCCTTCATCGCATGGGTGCAAGTTCCTTAACCATTTTTAGAAGTCAGCCAATTAATTACGTTGATTGAAAACTTACTTTCACAACATTTCTTACTTCTTCAGACTCATAAAAAGCATATAGCTGCAGAAAAGATCAGGAATCTAATTTTTTTAGTGAGTCTTGTCAGGTCTACAGAATGTGGGCTCCATGTAAAAGCTCATTACAGGAACATCAAATATGAAAGCATCAACTACTTCATGCCTAGCAGGCTTGAAAAGCACCTACCCAGCTACTTGAATATAATGCCTGGTGCAAAACATTGTGAAAAACAACGAAATAATTAAACGTGCTACATACGACGATATAGTACTGACGCCGAGAAAAAAACAACTGCCTACATTCCGACTCATTTTACTAAAAACGTGCTGCGCTTGTTACTCAAACTTGCAGCACTATTCCAATCAGAAGTATTTCAACATGCATGCAACACAATTTAAATATTTTAACTTTCATCAGTGCTTTTGCTGTTGATGCAGTATTGTGTACACAGCGCCTGAAAGGATTAATACACAAAGGCCACGTATATGCATACGAGGTTCACTGGCATCTGACACAGTGTCTTTTTTGTCTGAAAGGTGCCTCCAGTGTCCTTACTCAAAGGAACTGATGGACTTCGATGATGAGCAAGATGAAGAGGTACCCATTGAGGATCCTGACAGGCACACTTACCAACATGTTGACTACAGTGACAATTCTTACAGTGCCAAGGAGAAGGCAGACAATAGAAACAATGTGGTAGACACCTCTGCTGCCGATAACGCAAACTCTACGTGAGGACAGCACCACCATGCCATCTGCACATTGCTGGTGCAATATAACTGTGCCGGGAGTGCGTGCCAATGGTGCCCGGGATCCTGTAGTCAGTGTACATAGACTGCCAAGTGTTTCTTTCAGGTTGCCAGCCTATGCAAGCAAGCCTGCAGCAATTTTGGGCCACTCACAAACACTCGGACTGCATCTCTACAAGGACAGTGCACGCGTAGTAGCCTAATATATTGAACCTAGGGACCAATTGTGTGTTGTACAGCAGACGCATTCACTGAACATAGTGGAATGCATTCTCCTACAAACAGCCCAACTGATGCAAGTGGACTGGAAAAATGCCATCTTCAGTACTTTGGCAATGTTCGTAAAGACTCAAAACCGATTGTCTGTGCAACGCTTTGAGCATTGCCAGCTGGTGCAGTTTTCACAAGTCAACCGATGCCTTATGGCTGTTCCCATTGGCATCGCTAGGCTTCGTCTGCATGTTCCAAGTACAATACTTCAATGTGTGTGTGTAAGTGTGCATGTGTATCGATCTGTGTGTGTGCAAGTGCATGTGAAGTGTGCGTATGTGTGTGTATATGTGAGTGTTTAGCTGTAATGGCTGTTGTTGTGCTACATCTCTGCTACCTGCAGGCAGGGGGGAACAAGGCTTTTTATATGCTGTGACATTGTTATATTTATTTAGGAGAAAGACAGTCTGGACAGGCAGTGGTAACACGTACCTGTGAAACTTGCCACCTTGCTGCCAAAAAATGGGCCTCATTTGCAGACATTACTGCAGAGCAGTGTGCTTGAGGGTCCTCTGTGAAAGTCTTTGGGCAGAATAGATGTTCCAGTGACTCATGACCATTAATCATCTTTCACCGCCATGCAGCAGATTAGGTAGTCACACTCAGGGGGCATCAATCAGTACCATATTCTCACCTAACAACTTCAGAAACTGAAGGCATGTTTATCTGTTGTCCTACAATAGATTCAATGCAGCATGAATGCCTCATTATTTGGAACTATGCAGAGCTGTGTCACTTTATTTCACATGTACAAAACACAGATTCATAATTTGCGCTGAGTGTGCTTCGTAAGCAGTATTCCGAATGTTTTTTTTTCCCCAGAATTGTCACAAAGTTCTGCATGAAAAAAATTGAAGCCCTGGTTCGTCATGTAAAAATATGCTTGTCATACCTCGCAGTTCTTGTGCCAGCTTGTGATGTTCTCCCACATGAGTCTCCACTGTCACATGCCATAAGCCCCAAACGAACATGTCTGAATGTGCACGAAATATACTATGCTTGCATTCTTAGAGCACCAGCCAGCATTTCACAAATGTTTCTTGCATTTTAGAATGGCACTCTAATGCAATCTTAACAGCAGCAGCACTTGTGGTAGCCTGTTTTTATGAGCTTTAGATATCTCATGCTTAAATTAGGTGCTGTGGTAATGTTTAAAAATACAAACACATAAAGATAAGTTAAAAACAATTATGTCATCATTCGTTTTATTGGCTACTATTGTGGTACAAGCACACTAGTCCTAAAGGTTGCAGTACTGATGGAATTGCTTTCATTCCATCTTATGCATTTTATACGTTGAAACCCAGCAAATTGTGCTTTTTTTTGTGCGTTGTTTCTGTTCTGCAAAACAGTTATTTTGTAAATTTTGATCTCCATTAACGATAACCCTCATGTTCCTTCATAATTTGTTTCACTAATATACTAGATACAAAAAAGGAGACAGCACATACGTGCCAACAAAATTGTTTTTACTCAGTGCAAGCAGTGTAGATTTTGTTATATGATGTGTAATAAAATTCTTGCATAATGAGCAAAACTGGCCTCTATTTATTGTACCAGAGTCCTTGTATCACTGACAAAGGCCATTTCACAAGAACATCTAGACTGAGTGACTATTCACTTTTTAAATGCATTCAAAATGCAATGCACTATGCCACTACTTCAATAAGAATGCAAGTAGGGGAACTGCATGCATACAGTTACTATAAGTGACTCAAAGTAAGGGAACAACACATGAAAGCTGCATCGTCACTGGTACATCCGCTGTTATGCTTGTATTGGTTGGTTCTTCTTATGTGCATGGACATGTATTATAAGTTTCAATTAATTAAAACAAGTTCGGACTTGCTCCTAGCATGAACAACTTTTTTAAGTGTTGCTCAACATTATTCAAACATCAATAGCCTTATTTAATGAGTTTCATAGCCAATGACTAAGTGAACTAATCTTACAATAATTGTTTTTACTAGTTTCATAAAAAGACTGAGAAACTGCATTGCAAGTCCTGAGTATGAACAAGGTGGGCATATTTACTAGTTATAGGCTCTAGAGAAAATTTCAAAGCCAAACCAAATTTGATGGAAGCTGCCAACCAGTATGAAAAGCAACAGTACACTATACAATTTTGTCTGAAACAGAATTCACAGATTGTCGTAATTCTCAATACTTTATTTTGGGCAACTAAGATGCCTTTCATGAGCCTGCCATAGATCACAACAATAACTATGAAAACAAAAAAAAAATAATAACCTGCTTAACCAAGAAAATTAGTTTCCTTCACTGCCTAATAACACAAAATACTGATGATGCGCCAACTGAAAAGAAAAACAAAGCTAATATATTAAAGCATTACAAAAATGAATACTGGATACATTAACAATGCATCAGAACAGATGCCAATAAAAAGATTGCAGTCATATTGCATGGAAAGCAACAAATTTCTGTGTTTAACACTAATTTCTTGACAAGTGAATTTTGCGCTCTGTCAATTTCATGAACTTTATGAACAGATCGCTAATTTGCTAAAACTCTAACTAAAGTAGGAAGTACAGTGCAGGTGTTGCAATTTGATACTTGTTTGAGCACTTTAATGTAGCTGGTTCCTTTCTTTTTGTACTATAGCTGCACTTGTATTTAGGTACTCAACTTCACTAATTGACAGCATACTGCAATCAACTGCACATAAGTGCCACCACATTCTTGGCACAACCATTGATCAAGTGAGGAACCAAGCATTCATGAAAAAGAGCCTATTCTTTTGACAGCAGTACAAAAATAAATATTTATTTGTCGTTCATATCAAGCAAGTGGTTTATTCTAGGAATTTCTGACAAATCTAACAGGGACAATGCACAGAAAACAGCATACAGAAATATGAAAGAAATGAAGCAGTATGACTGTCTCAAGACAGCATGTTACTATAAATGTGAGACTCGTGCTAATTAAGATACATGTTTAGTGGGTTTTTCGCACACCTAGCAGCATAAAAATGGGAGAAAAAAAGCAGTGCCTTGTACTACTCAATACTGCACCTGTACAAGGAATGGGATTGAGGAAGTAGCATACAACAAAATTTCCCAATGAGAAAAGTAAAGATAAGCAGCATAATATAAAAAACAACTATAGCTGGTGTAAACAGTTTTTTTTTCTGGAGTTACATAACAAGAGGAAATTAACACTTGCTGTTATCACTATCACACATTGAAACTTTCATATTGGCATGACAGACTGACAGCACAACAATATGGTCCATGATAGTCTCGTAAATTAGAAGTGAGATGGTTCAGACTAAAGTAAGTAACACATCTGAACTGATATTTATGTTTCATGGAGACTACAGATCTTAAGTTTCACAATTCTAACAGTTATGTGGAACAAACATCTTTTCTGAAACATCAACAAATGTGAGCATACTAAGTGCCATATTATATTGCATAGATGTAGCTAATTTAACAAGGGAGGATAAATATTAGGCATGCACTAATTTAAATTCAGTAACATAATGCTAGCAGTCTTAACAGTAATGAGAACTTTGCTCTCTGGTGTGCTAACAGAGTAATACATGCAGCAACAAAGTAGACAAACTCAAGAATTGCTGCACAAAAGAATGTAAGCAAGACAACAAGAAATGAAAAGTAACCTTTCAAACTGCTTATTTCAGCATATCCTTTTTCAGCCCTAGTAGATATTTACTTATAGGTCTATGGGTCACATTTTAGAATGGTCAAGAAACCAATTAACCAGGTGGAAGGTTTAATGGTACGAAAACACAGTCACTACGCTGCATCAGATAATCACACAGCAACTTGATTGCAATATTCGTAGAACAGCATGTTCACTATGCACACAGTGCAGACACTCACAAGAATTCACACATGAGCTCAACAACCAAGCATATATGGAAGTAAATAACACTCTTGGAGGATCTAAAATTCTCAGAAGGGACCCAACCCTCAAGATGCAAAATGTGGCCAAAGAAATCAATTTGTGGCAGCTTGAAAGCCAATTTTTCAGCAGCAAAATGCAAGGTTGCAATGAACTCTCAAAGTGATTCTGCTGGTCTCTCAATATAAATAATGCCAGTTCTCATTACACCTCCAGAGTACCGATAAAGCAATGTGATGCCAGGTGAACCAAAGCAATTCTCACTAAATTCCAGTGCTATTTACGCCCTTGTGTCAATGTGTAATACGCTTGTTTTGCAAGGTCAGACATGACTGGTGGCAAATGCATTATTTGTGCATTTGAAGCCATGCATTAAAGTTTATCATGTACAGTAGCTCTCATTTGGACGTATATTGCCATTCACTATTAGAGAGACAACTAATTAGTATTCAAGCCAAGTAACATTTACTTTCTGGGAAAAAGGAAGCCAATATAACACATTATGGGGACACCTGTTAAAGAAGGATTATTCTGCAGGCAGTTAATGGAGAAAGTTGGGCTAGTTTGAAACTTGACATTATTAGTTATTTCCACTGTTTTTACCAAGAACAACAGAACAGGAGGAACACTAGTCTTCAAATGTTGTACAAAAGAAATAATGAAAACGCTGACCAAAAAGGATAGGTTAAAGAACTTTTAAGATGTTTGAACTTCCATACGGAAGCTGAAATGTCTTAAAAGCTTTTCTAACCTATCCTTTTAAGTCGATGTTTTCACTATTTCTTTAATTCAACATGCTTTCTGCTGACCAGATGAGATGTTGGCAAACCATCTATTCCCCTAGTCTTCAAATGATTTTATTTAGAAAAAACACAGGACACGTGGAACAGAAAAAAGTGTCCTCAGAGCATATACCTGGCACCTCGATCTGCCAGATATGAAGTGACACGTGCCTATTTCTTATACGTAATGTGAAGCATAACAGAAACCAAATGCTTTACTTGACAGTGTGATAGATAGGGTGTTGAAACTGTTGTTTCAAGTAGCATTATCAGCTCTATGTAGTGGTGCTTGGAGAGATGAAGGAAGCAGATAGAGGAGTGCGCGTCCCCTTTCGCATGTGCAGGAAAGAGAGAGAAGCTGAAGGCGAGCTAAAATGCCGTCTCTCTTATACAAAGGCTTTGACTGTCCGCTACGATTAAGCCTGCTTTTTCTATTGAGAAGACTCACATTTACAGGGTGCTCACATTAATTAACATATTTCAATTTTACACTTCCCGAAAACATGTGCGCCTTCAAATAAAGGTGTGCACCGGCAACTCTTACAATAACATGCAAGATGTCTTAATCTCGCTGGTATCGCTCTAAAGTGTGGCATCACTCTCGACTGCGACCTTCAGTAAGTCATGCAATAGCAATGAGAGTCAGATAGTAAGAACATTGTCTAAGGGAAGTGGGCTTCCCGCAGGAAATTGCTGTCTTCAATTTGGGGAGCCGATGTCAAAGAGATCCAGTTGGGTGGGTGGAACAACAGTGCACCCACTTGGCCAGAGAAGTGCTCAGTTGTTATATGCCCGAGGTTCACCAGCAGTCTCACCACCTAAATGATGGCAGGTAAATGTAGTGTTCCCATTGTACTTTCAACATTGCCAAAAGTTGCACAAATATGCTGATCGGTCAATGAAAGAAAAGAAAAATAAGTTGTGTGCTAAAAAACCAACTAGTACATGCTTCATTACCTGCCAGAGAGGGTTATTTTACAGCATACCACTATCGTATGGCAAGTGTTATATTAACTAAACTGGCAGGTGTGTTAATGATAGGCTGAAGGAGCACCATGCACAGGTTCAGGCATTAGTAAGGTCGGGAAATCTTGCAAATCACAAAAAAAAAAATTCAATCCACACCTTTGAAGGCACACATGCTCTGAGGAAGTGTAAGAGTAAAAAATACCATTACACAAGGCATACTGCATCAAAAAAAAAAAAAGAAGCTCATAGCTGTGCGAGCACTACAGTCCGTCTATCCTACTGTCAAAGAATTAGATTCTCTCCGTCAGTGGCTACCTCTTATCCATACATGGCGAGTAGTGACAGGAACACATTCTGTGAAGTTCACTTTAGAGTCATTCAGGTTTTCTGGATATCAGCACCTTTCCTCCTCTTCCTCTGTATGCGTGATCTTGAAATGTAAACCCAAACTTATGTAAACACTGCATATACCGCTAGAAAAGGGTCAAATGCTACTCAAAAGATACTTCGTCGTTGGATAATATACCTCGTTTTTTTACCTACCTTTGACGACAACTGATGATGCTAGAGCTTAAAGGGCCCAATGATGCAAGTATTCACACCATATTTTTGTCTGGCAATGTAACGTAGTTAGAAACTTTCGCCATTCTTAAGAGTTTCTTTTTTTACTGTTTTTGAGAGTGTCACTCCAGCCTCTTTAGCAGAAACACTATGCTCCTTTAATGTTAACTAGAAACTGCCCAATGAGTAATCGAGTATGCCAAATATGCAGAATTTGGTGCACTAGATATTTTGGTGCTGTAATGACATCATTATTAAACTTCACTCCCTTTAAAAGTTAATGCTTGCTCTTGAGGCTCCAAGTGCAAGTAGCTGCATGATCCTTCAGCATGCACTTGATGCTGAAAAGGCAATAGTGACTTTGTAACCTGAGCCTGCCTTGAAGGCCATGATTAGTGCCATCCTGTGCAATGAACATGTTCTTTGGCCAACTTTCGTGGTTTGTTTCATTCAGTCTATCCAAACTGGAGTGGTGGCTGGCTGGTGTAAGTAGGTGACCTTCCATAGACTTGCAAAATTTGTTGCATTATAGAAAACTGCTTGTACTAGGAAAGGGTTCAATTCAAGTAGGGCTGTTATAAGTAGGCTTGACTGCAAAGGACGCTTTATACTAACGGCTTTGCACAGATTACACATTTGGAGTATTGGCATTAGCCTGTGTTGCATCCTTGAGAGCATTTTCTGCAGCATTTTGTTCTGTTGTTATTGCAGCTCCAGCTTTGCTCCTGCAAGCAAATTACTTCGGCAGCTACTGAGAGCACTGGTGGAAAAATTAGCAGTGTATGTTAAGATGTCTTAAGTAGTGCACATTTGAACATGTGTACGTGAAACAGGAATGAGAATGCAAGAGTTTGATTCACAGACAATTCCATGCTTTAAAATATTATCACAATAGGCTTTCAGAGAAAGTGTGTTCATGATAATTTGTGCACAGGGCCGATGGCTTATACAAAACCCTTGTCAGAAGGCGAGCAAGATCTCTATAAATCATAATGAACACCACATGCAGAGATCAGGCATGTCTACCGACCAGAACAAGGTGCATGCAGTCACATGGCACATCAGCTAATGCTTTAAGTAGAGTACCTACCTCGTCTCTCCCTCTTCCTCTCCCAGACGGTTCTCCAGACTTTATCAATGCATTTAGAATCTTCTTGTGGCTAGAACTGTGGAAAGACCTACTTGCTACAAACACAAACAGGGCAGGTTGTCTTATCCACACTAATTTTCAGTTTACGTTACTGGGATAATTTATTACTTTTGAAAGCACCAGCTGAAGTCAAACTAATGCCACTTTTTCATGCATCTTCTTTCTTCAGAACAGAAATCCTTTCACAGATGCCTGCCATTTTCTGTACATTAGCAAGTTTGGTTTTCACTGAAGTATTTGGTTTTTCTGTGCCAGAGGGAAAAAGCTAATGGCTAACAGAGAGTAACTGTGGGGCGGAAAGCACAGCTGCTAAGAGGATATTGCAACATGGTAGAAAGTGTTTGGAAAGCCTGCAGGCCAGGTTTTGTGCACGAAAAGCAGTATTGTGTGTGCATTCCTGGCCCTACATTACTGTTGACTGAAAGCATCTAGGGCTGCTAGGTAGAACAGATTTGCCCTGGGGCAAAAAAAGTTCGTAGCATGTGAGTACTACACAGAACATGTACAGCGACAGCTGAGGGCTCCTCACGTATTGACACTGGGTGCCCTAAAGAGAATGTGCAACAAGTGTCGCACAGAATTGCTGCACCATTTGGAGAGATCCTTAGCAAACAGGTAATGCAAAATGATAGTTCACAATTTCAGACATCCTTCCTTCATTGACACTCAGGAGTTCCTCTGCATGAACGATTAATCACATGCATTGGCTAATGGTTGATGTAGCACACAGCCTTTAAGTGTTCAGCTGAATGACTCCACAGTGATTGAATGTCCATCATGTGGAAGGCATATGCAAAGATACACTCCTTACAAACAGTGGGTGTTCTCCTCTAGGTACTACATATACAAACCAGCGTGAACATGCAGGGTATGTCAAGAAATGTCTTCAAAATTACTTAAATAAAAGAAAGAGTCCACAAGTAATCTCCTCTGCATCACTTTTACACCAGAGTCATACATATTGAAATGACTAAAGAAAGTAATTAGATAAACAGTTATACAACATAGACTAAATTTACAACTGAAAGAGTCACATGATAAACCTTGATTCAAGACCTGAAGCCAGTCATCTGAAGAATTCATAACTGCTTCCAGACTTACAAAAAGCTGATGCTGCAAACGTCTGCAAAGTAATGAATTCCAGCTAATTTCTGCCCAAAAACTGAAACTGAAAAGCTGCAGAGTGCAACCATCATACCCTTAACACATGTCCATGAGTGATGTGATTGCTTCCCCCCTGCTGACATGAGCATGAGTGAATGTCTTCATTAACTTGCAATCTCCTTTGTGTCATGCTCAAACCAAAAGTGAGGTGGAAGTATTCACATAACTCATGGGACTAGGTGACGTTGTGCTCTTCCGCATTTCAGTTTTCTCTATGAAATTGGCTGGAATTCACAACGCTGCAGGAATTAGCAGCATGACCTTTTTGTAAGTATGGAATTTCTATTAAAATCTTTGGACAACAGGCTTCCAGCCTCACTTGAAATTGCTTTTCTATAACTCTTCTGTTAAAATATTAATTAGTATAATATTTATAAGTACTTCTGTGTCTAAGGCAAGTAGACTAAGTAGACTTGTGTCTACTTGAATTATTACTGTCGCTTCAGTGTATGCCACAGTGGTAAACGCAAACTCAAGAAAATCGCCTAATTATTTCATCTCCCTTATTCTGAAGTATTTTCAGATGCATTTTCTTAAACCTGCATATGTATTGTGGTGTGCCTCCCATGCTGCACTGCGGTGGCTTTAAGAAAACGTATGCAATGTCTTATGAAAGATGTGGACAACTCTAGAAATATTCTAGCCATTTATGATCCAATATCAGCTATCATTGTAAAATTATGGTGGACAGTCATGCAAGGCATGGCAATTGGAGTGGTACAGTCAAACTGAGCTATCAGAAAGCCGCACCCGACATGAAAATAACTTCATTAATTATTTTTTTACAAAACGCTTACTATCGGGCCAGAAACATTTTAGATTTATTTCCCATTATCAGTGCTCATTATATTGAGGTTTGACACACTAAGTGAATTTCCTGGTATGCAAAATGTCAATACTGGGCTCGTGCCTTTGCTTGCGCAAAAAAAGTTGATTTTACAATTAATGCGAAGCAGTGATACAGTATCTGGCACAATATTATGCGCCATAAGTCTTGCACAGTCTTGAGCAGTATCAGTTGGAATAAACATCTACAGAGGTGCGCGAGCAATCTCCTTTCGAGAAGAACAAGACTTCAATCAGCGGTGCCTATAGTCCATAGTTGTCTTTCCTTCCCCGGTGGTGGACAAGTGCAGAGACACGACTCTTCCTTCCTACTCTTTCCTATCTTGCCTTTCATTTCATTTATATTCTTTCACATCAGCACTGGTTTATGGATAAGCTGCAGAGCAGGTAACCAGCCAATCATTTTAATAAACAGTAAAGACATTAAGCACAACAGTGCCCAGGTGCGGTATTCTTTGCTCCAGCATTGACGGAGTGGCTGATAGGTATCTCATTCTCCTTGAAGTCGTAAACGTAGGCATTGAGGCATACGGAGACGTGCGCTTCCATAATGAGTGCGGAACAAGTGTCGACAGGTTTCTCGACTTGCTAGTGCTGTACCTGCGCTCCACGGTGGTCCAGTTCACAGGGAAGATGTTCCTCCAAAACTAAAGAGTGTCCATTGGCTCATGCCTTGCACCTGTACTGAGTGACCTGTTGCTAGCACGCTATGACCGTGACATCGGAAGGAACCTCCCAACGGTCCACACCAAGAAGGTGTTCAGGTACGCTGACGAATACCTCATCTTTATTGAGGCGACTGAAGACAATCTCACTTCGGTGGTAAAGTCGCCTACAAAAGCTTTGTAGATAATATGAATGGTCTCACACTCACGAAGTAGCTACCAGAGGACAACACCTTGCGCTTCCTGGACTTTCTCCTATTGTTCAAGAAAGAACATGTATGCTGGAGGTATGCACCCGCTCAGCAAAAAGCCTCTTGCCTTTTTCGTCAACTGACTCCAGGTTAGTGAAGAGGGGTATCACAAAAGCCACCTTCCGTAATGCACTGCAAAGATTGTGCATACACGAGATTGAAATAGTCTTTGAAGGCCAGGTATAGCTGCTTTTGCAAGCTGGTTTTCCGAGCGTCCTCCTGGTACAGCTAGCGGAAGACATGTTAGCGAAAATGCACCAAAGAAAGAAGAAATGCAAAACCGAGATCAATACTTCGAAGATGGCTGTCATTCCCTATGTGCACGGGGTGTCCCACAGATTTAAAAAGGCTGCGGGAAGGGCGGGTGTTTCGGTTGTTTCTTCAGCCCCAGGAAAGCTGAACATATAATGCAGAAGGGTCAACCAAGACAACCCTCACAAAAAGGTTGCGACAAGAAGCATCAAGAGCCCCTCACCAGCTGCATCACAGGAGTCGTTTATGAAATACCCTTGAAGTGCGGGCGCGCCTACGTAGGACAAACAAGACGCTGTCTCAATGATCGCCTCCAGGAGCATGCCAACAACATAAAGCAATATTACAGCAGACATCTTGCTCTGCATTGCAGGTTGTGTAAATGCATCCCCTGTTTTAGAAAAGTCACTGTCATCCAAAAGCACGCTGACCAGCGCACGCGTAAAATTGTTGAAGCATTCACCATCACCTAATGTGGTCCTTCATGCATTAGTTGATTATCTATCCAGTTGTTAGAAAGGAAATCACGTATCTACAAATTTAACTGATCTCCACCCACCTGCAATCTCAAGTGATTCTTTTTGTGTATTCATGCCATTTATGTTTTTACTATTACTTCTCTGCCTATATATCCTGCGCTCGCGCAATAAACATACTTGTTGTAAGTCAGCGCCTGTGTCGTGTGCCTCTTTTCTGTGTTCCGTTATTCGTGCTGTTCGCTAAAAAATGTGTTCATACCAACAAGCCTGGCTAGCCACTATTCTGAAGTATCTCAACTTTTCGCTTGGAAGGCAGCCATTTCTCTCATGGCGGCGCACGACGGCTCTGCAGTCACATAATTGTGGAACTTGCCCATGGATCTGTTTCCATCGCTCTAGGCGTGTTCGGCTGAGGCACTCTGCCTCTGGCTCGGACAAAGAGCTGCTCCAGGTTTGGCTGCTCCAAAACCGAGCCTTGAAGTGACCAGCCAAAGATAACATAGGATTCTAATGATGAGCATTGGCAGACATCAAAAAGAGTAGGGGAGTGAGCTCATAACAGTTATGGTTGTAAAAACACGCTACTTGCATAACTGCAATGGATCTGGTTGTCAAATTTTCGCAGAACTTTTACAATTTTTTTTCTTGGCTTTCAATTACTGATAGTTTGAACACACCACTTCATCTATGTTTAAGTATAGGCTAGCGAACATCAAAAATTGAAAGTTTGAAGCATGCACTGTTGTGCTTTATAGGATGATATCAGATGTGCAGCCATGGCCCATGCATGCCATCAATGCTAAACATTGTATGACAGCTCTTGCTGTGAAAGGGTCAATGATTCATGAGGTCATGCATTGAGGGTTTACAAACACCTTATACAGCATAGCAATTTCCTGTTCACAAATGTGCTGTCTGTGGCATTAATGCCACATTCATCAATGTCTTCAATCATTCGTTTTTTACCAATGGCACAAAAAAGTAATTATTTCACTGAAAGCCAATACTGGTTATGGGGAGGATGGAATGTACCTCTCCTGATAATAATGAGACAGTTTTTCCCCCAGTGTATATCTGTTCCAGAAACTAGTTCATGTTAACACCACCAGCCTCCAAGGTCTCCACCTTAATGTCCATCTAGAAGCACTGACCATCTTGCATAGTTCTGTGCATTATATTTGGAATGCAGTAGCATATATACATGCAGATCTCCACAGACACTGATTCACTCTTGCAATGGCTTGTGCCAAACATGCTGGTGCCACTACAACTAGTGCAAGCCCTAATGAAGATGCTTTGGTGCAGTTCAATGTATTCCTGTTAGCTCACACAGTAAGGCACAATGAAAGATACAATAGCAAATGTTTGGCACAGACTGGGACGGCTGTACCACCAGTGATTGATACTGTCTGCAAAGAGAGAGTGAATAGCCTAGCAGTCAGAACGTGGTGAGCTCCTCCTATAATCTTCAGGGCATTGTACAAGGGGGAGTTTGGCCACTAATATAATGCTCACTCTATATTGAGGTACAGCCCTGCCACTGCAGCTTACAAATCCTGGTGTAATCTCCAGAAGAAACTAAAATATGCAGCCTGCTTATCATTAATAAAGCAACTGCATCAAGGGGATTGGATTGATCCTGTCTGTCAAAAACGAGTACATACGGGCATGAAAGCAACAAATGTTTAATAGTATCAAACTGGGTGTAGTCCTTCCTCTGCATTTCTTACTGTGAACAGCAGTCATGAGCTACAAAATGGGCTGTATGTATCCATCTGTTTGCAAGAATTTTGAGCGATTATTATAAAACAAAAGATTGTAGGGTGGTGGGGGGAACTTAATCCCATTTTGTAGATTATGGCTCTTTCTATTAATAGATTAGATTAAAAGGTATCTATGCAAGAGAAAATGCTATTTTATTTGTCAGTATCCAAGCTCTCTTGCGTTTTTTTAAAATACACAAACTTGAGCACCAATGATGGTTTTGCAAAATAGGACATCAAGAGCTTGGAAGTTGGATTTCCAAGTTGATAGAAATATTAACCCTTACACTGCCCCTCCCAAGATATTATCTTGGGGACTGACCCTCACACAACCCTTAACACTCCAGAGTACACTAGTCTGTGTTTCCAGTGCTCTCATAAAAGAAATTGTGCAAAAAAGAACACTTCATAGCCGTAGTGCCGTCTATGCACAGAGTCATCTAAACATGCAAAACTTGCAAGTTACATTTCTGAGCGCTGGCAGAGCCCATTCTGGTGTTTTGTTGCTTTGTCTTAGCAGGGTAGCAAGTTAACTTGTTGACAAAGAGCGTTCACGTTCAAGACTCGGCTGGTTTGCAGTTGGTGATAGCATTTGCCATACTGAAAAAAAGTCGCTAGCTGTAACATAAGTTATGCAAGTACTAACCTTCCTAACACGTGAATAAATGTAATTTGTGTATTTGGTTATGTCATTTCTCTACCATAGCACCCATATATTGTCTGTAGCACACACAAGACGTTTCACATAACCCACTGCAGCTGCGTCCCCGATACAGCCTACTGGATTTTTTATCACTAAACCCGAGTGCCTGGCGTTAGTTTGGGCAGTAGCCAAATTCCACCCTTACTTACATGATCACCATTCACCACCACCACTACTGATCACCATGCTCTGTGCTGACTAATCTCTCAAAAACCTGACTGGACAACTGAATCGCTGGGCGCCTGCTGCGCCAAGAATTTACTTTTGTTGTTCTGTACCAATCTGGCCATTTACACAAAGATGTCGACTGTCTCTCCAGTCACCCTGTCGATCGCCCGTACCATGATGCTCCCGACACCTACACTTGCGTCCTAGCCATTTCCAATTTGCGTGATATTCACAATGAACAATGGTGCAATGACTGCTTATGTCTCCTCATTATTCGTGTAGCTTCTACGCACCCTGAACCCACAATCCATGTGTTTGCACTTAGCGATGGCATTCTATACCATCCCAACTCTCGCCCTAAAGGCAGTAACACTTGCTCGTTCTACCCAGCACTTCCACCAATGCGTTACGAGGCAAAAATAATGAGGCACTTATGTAAAAAGGTGTATTTATAGGATATTTACAGGCTGCAGCAATGTTGCATAAACAATATGGCTGCCTGAACCAGTTGCACACTCTTCCCGTGAAATCTTCTTTGTTGACAGTCAGCTGTGTCTCCAACACCATGCCCCACTGCTCCCTAACTATATGTGTGCACATTAAAAATGTGTCGCCAGGATTTAATGACCATGCAGCCTCTCTAGAAGCTACCGTGCTTTCTATTTCTGCAATAGTACGTAGAGAAAAATCAGGCTTAGCTAAGCACAGAGAAACAACAAACATTCTCGTATAGCATAACAACCTTAAAAATCAAAACAAAAAGACAAGCGCTCTTGCATAAAACTCCGAGAGCAGACTAAAATTAAATGGCAGTGCAACAAAAAATGCACATAATGGCACCCAATATGATGCTCTGGCATGTCATTAAGCTTCTCACGTCCATCGGGTGCTGACGGCAGGTGCACTGGTGCCATGGCATGTCCTTATGACCAACATCTCATTTTTCCCACAATCATGTGGGAGTCCCTAACAGTATTGAAAAGTTGGGGGCTCACACTTGCTGTTTGCAGTAATTGCGTTAAGTTAATCAGAGCCATTAGAATCTGTGAGGCTTTTCTCCTCCTTTTTTTTTTTATGTCACGGGTGGTTCTCACATCTATTTCGATGCCACAGCATTCCATTTCAGAAGCAGTTTCTACAGCTGTTTAGCAATGTACACAGATGTCATTTTCGTTGAAGCATTTGTATGTTTTCCACATTTTATAGCTCCATACCAATTGCTCATTCAAACGGCCAAACTCCTCCTGCAGAGAAGAATCTAGATCACATTATGCAATATGTTTCTGCCACGAGCACTTCTCACATATAGTAAGTGCTTGGTCAAGGAATGGATTATGCTGCTTTGGTTAACTTGTGTGGCTTAAGTGTTTGTCACAAATGTCTAGAGAGAAACTGGTGTTTGTTGCTTCAGTCAGCATGGAAATGCTGCATAGGGGGCATTCAGGAGTGGAGGATAGTCAGAAGGTGTCTTCAGATAAGATCAAATGAGTTCTCCGGGCCCTATCCGATGCGAGTCGAAAAATTGAATTTTCCTAAAAAAAAAAAAAATAATGAATTGTTATATTTTGCTTGCAGAATGAAGCTTGAACATTCTATTCTTCTGTTTAAAAAGATGAAAGCGTACTTTGAACAAGAAGTCGGTGAAAAATCAATTTCTTTCAGCGTTGTCAACTAGGGAAAACTGCAAATTTACGCGCCTAAGGCCAATTTTGAGATCCTGCATTTCAATATTGTGCATGCCTTCTACCATTGCTTTCTGTTGAGGAGTGGAGAAAGCCATTCCTTTGTAAACAATCACTTCGTCAATTTTGTATTTGTGGAGAAAATAACAAAAAACTATGTGTTTACCAAGGTGCTTGACATATCCTACGCTGCTTTTAAATCATGTGGTTTGATGTCGGCATCACCATTGGCTATGAATTACACAGTCGGGCATCTGGTTCTGTGTAGCGTAGCCACTGAACCAAGAATCAACACTTTTTCTGGCCTGTTCACCACAAGGCCAGTTCACCACAAGATGTTTGTTGTCATTGCCAAAAAAGTGCATCTCACTGCTACGAAAGCTGTCAGCCAGAACCTCGGCAAAGTCAGGAAGATTACAGCACAAGAGGTAGGAGGCTGTGATATTGCAGTTATGTATGATGGCACATGGCAAGAAAGGGGACATAAATGACACAGTGGTGTTGGCACAGCAATTTCAGTGGCCACGAGATTGGGCTTAGACTATGAAGTGCTCTTGAAGTACTGCCACGGTTGCAGCAGGCACAAGGCATTAGATGAAGAGGAAGAGGTCTGGAAAGCTTTTCACATGCCCGTGTTTGAAAAAAAACACCGACTACTCACTCAGCCCACGCAAAGGAAACAGAAGCTGCACTCGGGATTTGGAGGCCATCATCCTACAACATTCCGCTCCAGTTTGCCTTTTCCCTCAGCAATGCATGGTGACAGTAAGGCATACACTGCTGTGTCACCGGCCGGGGTGTACGGTGGTACTGTCATAATGAAAGAGGACTGCACTAATCATGTGGCAAAACATCTTGGGACTGGCCTTAGAAAACTGAAGATGTCATGGAGCCAGAAGTTGAGGGATGTAAGCATCTATAAGCAAACCTATTTTCGGGTGGCAATCACCAGGAACAGAGGAAGATTGAATGAGATGTACTGGGCTGCGTGGGCATCGTACTTCCATTCATGCTCAATAGATGAAGCTAACGACCACAAGTTTTGCCCAGATTGCCCAGACAGGGAACTTTCTTAGTGCAAACACAAGCAGGCACTAACCCTGGCTCAACCAGCACCAGCGCACACCCCTATCCTCACCAGCGCCCAGGCCAAGGTCATGCTGCCGATGTACGAGAGGCTGACAAATGAAAAGCTACTGTCTCGGTCAATTCCAAGGCAAGACACAGAACACTGCTGAACTGCTCAACTGTAAGATTTGGCTGCTTTGTCCCAAGAGAGGAGAACCTGCCACGACAACATGACAGAGTAACGCCAAATTCCAGTGTCGCTGAGCTTCGCAAAGAGTGACGTCAAGGTCTCTCGTTAGTTTTTCCTTCCTCCATGGTAGACAAAATTTGCCCCACGCGCGGTTGTGGAGATGGCCACGGCAATAGCCACATTGTGGTTCAATAAAGGCCACAAAGGCTTTGAGGAGGCGCTGCAAGAGTTGGGCGTCCTTCCAACAAAGCAGCTGATTGCACTCAGTGAGCAGAGGGACCAGAGAAGAATGAAAAAAATGACTGTCAGACAGATAGCCGATTCAAAGTCTCACTGCCACAGTGCACTGAATAGAGCTAGTTTAGAAGAATCAGCATGCAAGGAGTCCGAGGGGACACATGCGGCCAGGAAATTTTAAGAACTTGGATGCACTGACCTGCATTTAAGCAAATTTCATGCCAACTGATGATCTTGTTGAGCAGTAAACGTGTTTGAAAACTTTGAAACGTACTTTTCTCACTTTCCAGCGGCTCCATAACGTAAAACTATTCCAATATGTTTTTATTCCAATCTCCTGAAATTAAATTTGTGTAACCATTGATGCAAGCATCGGGCGGTGACCCGCAGGCTTGTCTGAACAGACCAATGAAACGCTCTCCTCGTTTATAGGAGGTCACTTTTGTTTGCTTTAAAAACGAATAACATTGCCTACAGTGAGCGGCTTGTCTTACCTAATTGGCTGCCAAGAGGAGAGGAGCACGCTCAAGTGGAGAGGGATTCGATGGGGCTGAGCCAGTACACTGACAACTGATAACCGAACGAAGAGGGTGGTGCCGGCGCCTGCAATTGGTCCGCTTTTCCTTACTTGGCTTGAGGTGGCTGGTCGAAAATCGCGGCGGCATGCAACAGAAGGTTAAGAATGCTGTTAAAACGGATCCTCAGCAAAGAAGAGTTGTCAGAGTGAGGTCGTAAGCATACCAAAAGTGCTTGAAAATGTTACATGGCCACGCAAAAATGTTTATTGTATGCAACTAAACCCATGCTCTCCGGCAGGTGCGAGTAGCCAGTGCTTGAGCGATCAGAAGCAGCCATCTTTTATTTTTTTCGGAACAGGGCAGCCTGCAGCTATTCATAAAAAAATTCAGTTTTGTTCAGCATATTAATGAATCTTTAATGCGTACAAGTCACTTTGACACGGTGAGTTTTTACGGTCTTGTGGTGTCGCGTGACAGGCAGGTGAAATGGCTGCAGCCCAAGAACTTTTGACCAATAGCCGAGTGTTAATGGCTAAACGACGTCGAATCAGAAATAACTATCTTTCTTTTGTTCGGTCCAATGATGCATAATCAGTGTGTACGCGTCATATCAGATGGGGAGCTATTGCGGTTTTCGTGATGTCACGTGACAGGCGAAGTGGGGGTGGATCAAAAAAGTGTTTGACCAATCGCAGAGGGCTGATTGCAGAATTGGAATAGAAAAGTTTGGAATAGCATTATGTTATAGCGCCCCAGCTTCAGGCTGTTTGCCAGGTTAGTGTACAAAACTTCATGTACTTAGGGCATTGAATATCAACCAAATTTGGCACACATATGCAGGAGGATGTGTAGAGTGCAATGAGCTAGGTTTCTACATAATTTATGCCCATTCTTGTTGTGACAAATGCATTTGTCAATGTGAAAGCAAGGTACATTATAGATCCTTTCTTTTTCTTTTTTTGCTCAGTGTAAAAATACAAGAGAGTCAAAGTTGGTGCCTAATTGAACTCTGTGGTCTTTAAGAAGCAGCTTAGGCTACTTCATGCATAGCACCCTCCTAAGCTCGGTACCACACCCACAGATTACACAAGTGAGTGCACTTTTTCCCTTTCCAAGGGGCATAGCTCAACCTGTCGATATATATTGAAAAACTAAAAAAAAACGTAAAAAAAGGAAGTTCTATTATGTGCGAAAGTTTCATCCAGTTATCTTTATTATTAATGAAAAAAAAAAAGGCTTACCAAGAGCATCTCCCCTTAATCTTGAAAAAATTTACATATGGCATACATTTGAAACCTAGAAGCTTCGCTTTGAAAATAATTCTACTGAATGATACAGTGGAATAATCTTGTTGATACGTTCCCGCTACATACGTTTTCCCGGCGCCAACGTTCGCAATCGAGTTACGTTTTTTTTTTTTTAACCGGTTCATACGTTACTGGTAAACACGATTTTTAGGGACCAACGTTCAGTACGTCGTCAAACTGCGATCGTATGCGTTTTCTGGCCACCAGATCTCTCCATGTAAAGAAAATGCGCGAGGCGTGCGCGACACAGAACAGTATACAGCTGCCCGCCGCGGCAGCTTCACCGCAATACTCGCCCGCCCCTCTCACATAAAAACGCCAGCGCGCACTCAATTTCTCATTTCAGTACCAGCAAATCTTCGAGGTCGTCGCATGCAGCATTCACAGCGATCACTCATCTTCTATCTGTTTTACAGCGCATGGTGCCATCGGCAGCGCACTGTACGCTCTTAGTAGGCGATAATCAAAACGCGCCACCGTTCCCTGCTGCACGCAGCGCGATATGGCCATCTAGTTTCGCCTCGGCGCCACCCGCCAGCTTGATTTCGTTTCGGTTTCCCGCCGCCATCTTGAGACCCCACGCGATTATTAAAGAGAGAGACGCGTCTCGGCCCGCCGGAGTCCGGAGCACCAGTAGCTTGACGCGCGTCGGCGTCTCGTGCCGCAACAATCCGCGCGACGTTACGCATCACGTAGGTGTCAACAATAATCGAGTCTGACATTTTTTTCTTACTTCTGATCGCACGTGTTCCCGGTTTTTCCCAAGACGTATGAACGGGGTCCTACTGCATATATACAGCAAAATTCCCAGATTTCCCACCCCTGAAAGATAACCCTCCAGTCTTTGGCAAGATTTTCTAGTTTTATAATATAACGTGTGCTACACTGAAATTTTACCTACCTCATATTTCCACTCGATTTTCGGTGCGGAGCTCTCTCTTGGGGTTATACAGTACATCAATTTTGCTTACCTATAAAAAATGTGGCACCTGTAGCTGCCAAAGTACCTGTCAGTCAATTTTATACCAACTCAAACTTGGGTGTTAAGGGTGAAAAACCGTACAGTGTAAAAAAAAAAAAAAACACAGCTTTTGAGAACTGCCTTACAGAGCATGTTCTTTGTTTACAGAGAAGTATTTTGTTTTATTACGCTTTTTTTTTCTTCTTCAAATGTAATCATTTTTAGGCTGCACACCACTGCTGTGCTGCCAATCCTCTTGCACCATTCCTAATGTTCCATGCCAGGACTAAGTAAATGCTGGGAAAAACAAAAAAAAAATTATGCCTCAATTTTTTCAGTGTCTGTACCACGAGAAAAAAAAAATGGGGGAGGGGGAAACGCAGTATAACAAGAGTAACACTGACCCTGCAGGAGACAAACTTCAAACAGTCCACGTGTGAGTTGCTGGTTGCAGCTAGAGGGTGCACTGATGGTGTTTAACCCTGCATATCACAAATGCTATGCAGGTTTCAGTGAGGGGCTGTTCAGCAGACCAATTGCTAGTTAATTACTACACTAATTAGGTTATGACCCAAATAACATTTCTTTGTTTTTATTGTACAAATGTACTCCCCATGACCAAAAATAAATGTGCACAAGTTGTTCAAATGTTCCTTCATGTTAAACTGTGTTTGACCTCTGTAGTGTTAAAGGCTTATGTGGGGTCAGTGTAAAACTGGCAACTTTATTGTGTTTGTTAATGAGATGATTTGCATCGCACTTGCTCTGAAAAATCTGTGGCAGCAATAAAGCTGAAATAGCCCCATTTATCATATTAAACTTGTTAGGGTGCGCAAGTTCAATATGTTTATCGAAAATGACAAACCTGTCCTTGGCTTAAACTTGTGCTATTTAGGAACAAATAAAGATTGACGTGCGACATAATAGTCCTGCAGAAACCCGCAAGGTGGAGAGAAGTAATTAGTAAAGGGAAAATGAGACATCCACCCAATTGTAGCAATTGCTACAAAGGAAAACCCATATGGGCTCCTCGAAAGAAAAGCCTCGCAGTTGAAGAAGAATTCGTCCTGGTCCGGGACTTGAACTCGGGACCATCGCCTTTCCAGGGCAACTGCTCTACCATCTGAGCCAACCAGGTAGCGAGCAGAAGGTAGGGCGAAGTCGAACTTGTCAACAACTCGAAGCAAAGGCAAGAGTTTGACATAATAGTTCTGCAGAAACCCGCAAGATAGAGAGAAGTGATAAATAAATGTAAAATGAGACATCTACACAAACAGCAATTGCTACAAATGAAAACCCATATAGGTTCCTCGTAAGAAAAGATTGATATATCAACAAAATTATTTTCGAAACATTAAATTTTTGTTAAACTGCTTAAGTATAGCGTGTTTAAGAGTGCTTGAAGAAGTTAAATGTTGCTTGTCTTTTTTGTTGTTGTTGCCCTGATGAAGACAAGTCCCCTTGTTGTCCAGCTTGCCATCCAGCGATGTCCAGCTTGTCTGAATATTGTTGAAAACTCATGCACTTTATTGCAGTCTTCGAGATAAACATTTACAACTTTCATTCAGCAGGTTCCATCTTCCTGTGAACCTCTGTCTGTTTCGATATGCATGAAATTTTAATACAGAAAGATACTTGCTAGAGCAATGAACAATGCCCTGGAATGTAAATCAATTTGTCAAATTACATTATTCTCATTTTAAAAGTTTACGAGAAAGAAGTTTCTAAATTAAAGCTATTATGTGCTTATGAGGCATATTTGCGATTTCTTCCAGAAAATTACGTCAGTGAAATGACCCAACAAAACATAGCTAACAAAAAAACAAACACAGTGTACTATATCACACAGTCTTTCTTTCCAATAAAACCTCAAGTTTGAGATATTCTGAAATTCACCTTTTGGCAGTCACAGGTCCCATATTATTATTATTATTTTTTTTTGTGGGTAAGGAAATTTCTTTTCCTGGAACAATCTACAGAACAAAACAAAATATTAAATTGTGGTGTTTAATGTCCCAAAACCACACAGGAATTATGAGGCACACCGAACTGGGGAACCTCTAAGTAATTCTGACAATCTGGAGTTCTTTAACATGCGCCCAAAGCACAGTAACCGAGTGTTCTTGCATTCCATTCCAATCAAAATACAGCTGCAGTAGCCAGGAATTCAACTCACAACCTCATGCTCACTAGCACAATGTTAACGCTGCTGAGCCACTGAAAGCTGGCACATCTACAGAATTGTCTCCCGCTGGGTTAAACATCTGCAAATATGTAAATTTTATCAAAATTGAAGAAGCTGAGCTGGACCGTCAGTTCGACCTTATTTCGAAGTACTCGGGGCATTTTATTTATGTATCTCTGCAACAATTTTTAAGAAAAGTGTGGAATATGTCTCATATTAGGGCTGTCGCTTTATGAAAATTTGCCAAAAATGCAGCACATCCAATGTGACTTGTTGGAATACATACACAGAGAAGTTTACGAGGCAGTGTTCACGCTCACCTTGTCATCTAGCTCAAGGATGCCCCAAACGAGGAGCTCTGCAATGCAATGCACCTTTTAATGCAACCAGCGTTATAGGGGTTGAAAGGGCAGGCTGGTTTCTACGCTATTTGTTTGGAATACCAGACCTCCCCTTCGAGGCGCGTTGATGCGACCGTCTGCATGGTTGCCAGGCAGTGCAACATATGTGCAATGTGAGGTCATCTCCTCCGGTGCCCTCTCTCCAGTCTCATCAAGACTCTCCATGTCACAGCCCCTCACCCTCGCCACCAGTGGCCAACAACCCGCATGCGTAGGCGCTTTTATTTTCCAATGCTGCAGGCGAAGTAGCTAAGCCATCGCTCCTAGACGGCACCGCCATACTGCAGTCAAGTTTGAGCTATTTGGCGAGACAACAGCAGCAGGCGGCAGCAACGATCAGCAAAAGAGGCACAGGGGGCTCACAAAGAAAGCTTCGCTTTAAAAGTTATTGTGCCTTGTATGGGCAGAGTTATTGGCAATAAAATGTTGCCCATGCCTTCATCGCCTTTCTTTTTTATACCTTTCCCACTGCTCTACAGGCTGTGCTGCCATGCTGGTGTGCAGGGATACCTGCAATGCTCTGCCTATCATCACACTGGGCTTTGGTATCAGCATCATCTCCGAGATCAGGTGGGATGACAAAAAGGCTCATGCTGTGCCAGGTGATGCCGGAGGCCACACTATGGGTGCAGTGGCATTGCGTGCCATACCATATGTAGTGCTACCACATTACAAGAAACAAAGTTTCCCCATTTTGTGTCCTCAGGCTTTGCCATGGCAGTCAGTGCATTATGGCTCAGCTGAATAAAGCACATGGCTACAGTCACTAAAAGTCATGGTTGACACACCACATTCCAAATTGTCACTTCTTAAAAACACTAAATTTCACACACTTATGAACAAAAACACTGCAGCATGTGCACATACATTTGTACAATGCTTGGATTGCACCTTATTCGTAGGTGCACAATAAAGGTGCTGGAGCATGCAAACGCACAGGAGAGATAAAAAACCAACTTAAGTGAGGATGATGTCGTCCACGCTGGAGGAGCCAGCCCAACTTGAGCAGACAACTGTGGCTCAAGAGCGAAAATTCAAAACTCATGTACTTTATTGCGCTCTTTGAGATGATGGACATTTACATGTTTTATTCAGCAAACTCACTTTGATCAATATAATGGCATTGTTCTGGCAGGAGGCACTGATAAGTTGTGATGAACAAAGAAATCCAACCAGTGGCCATTGTGTTTCATCGACTTTTACAATAAACACGAAAAGAGGAGATTACAAAAAGTTAAAGGAATGGGCAAGAGGACACTGACTAAAATTGTAAGTTCCCTGCTGCTTGGTACAGGAATTACACCTAGTTAAGCTATTCATGACAGCACTGTCTAGTGAGTGGGCAGCTTTACTTGCCATATTCACAACGCTACACAGCCCCTTCAGCATTCCCTATCGAGTGCAATCTGCAAACATGACCTAAGTGTAAAAATATTTTCATTGGTGCAGTAAAATATCTGACATATATGACAGAAATACGTGATGAAAAACCCAGAAATGAACTACAGATTCACTTTACTTCAAAAGACATCTTTCAATAAATATTTTGAATGACTGAACAGGAACCTAATTTAACCCTTTCTTTAAGGTGCCAATTAATTCTGTTGATTTAAAACTTAATTTCACCGAATATCTTACATCTTAAGAATTGTAAAAGTGTACACAGCTACCTAATTGAATAATAATTTTAAATCCTTTGGTGACTTTTGTCAAGTTTACAGAATGCGGACTTCATGTAAAAACTTGCTACAGGCACAAGTTACCGGCGACAAGTTATCTTTTTCTCCCCTTTCACTCCCCTTTTTTATTATTTTCTATATTTCAATTTCAACCACAGCTAATTTACCCAATGCTTTCCTTGGCTTCATTGTCTGTTCGCTTTATGTGGTCACGATTAACAAAAATTGAGCACTCAGTTCCCCTTCTCTCGTTTATTCATAGCAAGGGTCTCGAATCTGGCAGTCTTGGTGTCATTAGGTAGCATATGAGGGTTTATTAGCCATGCGCCTGCTCTCCCAAGATCATGTGTTACGTGACACCATTGGGCAAGACGGATGCTTCACATCTGCCGTTCGTGGCTCTGAGTGGCGCTGGCTAACACTCCTAGGGCTATATCTACTAAACATAAATACCCAAGTTAGTGAACTAATTGATGGCCGTTGCTGTAGCACAATTGGTAGTGCAACATACATGTAATGCGGAGGCTGTGGGTTCAGCTTCCACCGGCAACAAGTTATCTTTTTGTCTATTTTCCCCCCATTCCCTTTTTCTTTATATTTCAATTTCAACCACAGCTAATTTCCCCAATGCTTTCCTTGGCTTCATTGTCTGTTGGCTTATGTGGTCATGATTAACAAAAAACGAGCCCCTCAGTTCCCCTTGTTCTCTAGTTTAGCAATACACAAAGTTCTTTAAAGGAACACTAAAGAGAAAAATGGTTTCACCTGTATTACTAATTACCCTTCCACAATACCAAAAGTGCCACTCTTACTGCGAAAGGAGACTTGCTAAGCCAGAAAAGGTACAAAGAAAACGGGTGGCACCGCCATATTCAAGTCCCCGCAGCAGCTAGCCGTGACGTTGTGGATTTTGACAGTGTCTGTTAGGACTTCGTTGAATGTTATCACTAAAAATGAGTTAAATTGTTTCTAAAGGAGCCAAAGATAGAATATGGCAAGCTTCAGGAACCTTTACTAGGCCCACATCCCCCCCCCCAAGAAAACAATGAAATTTGTGATGTCACACTTGTGTAATAGTACTGAGATCATGGTGCAGAATTTAAAAAAAAAAAACAAAGAAAAGACTGACCGATTTTGTCGTCCAATAATCAACATATTATTGCAAAATTAATGAATATAGAGTTTTCAAATACTACCTTATCAGTATAACTGATGTAGTGTTTCACTTCAGTGTCCTTTTAAAGTTATCTGGAATAAAAATGTAAGTTCTCACATAGCACAGTCCCAGCAACACTACTGACCATAGTAAATAACCCTGTCCAATCACCATATGATACTGTCATGAACACCCAAGATAACCTCTAAGTGAAACAGGCAACCTACAATTTCAATGGAAAGACTACTAGTCGTTTGCAGATATGTAGATGCAGCACATTTAGCATATAGGCAAAGAAGCAAGTGCAGACCTCAAAGTGCAACACTTCAAGAGGTGTGCACTTCTCTGGTTGCTCATTTCGTAAGCGCACTGTACCTGTTACCTTTAGTTAGCTTGAAGCTAGCCAATGTGATTGAGCTTAGAACGACAGATTGAGAGATTGAGACAGAGATTGAGCTGCCTGGCTGTAATGGCTGTAGTTTTATAGAGAGCAGATAAAACACAGAACATTTGTTGGCCCCAAACTATCCACCTTTATAAGTTAATGAACACAATAACCTACAGTAACTGAGTGAACTGTACCATGCACATCCGGCAGCATTGACAGTGCTCGCAGTTCTACCATCAGTCGCATTCGCAACCAATATTTAGATAACCACAAAACCCAGCAGCATTTGCTAAGCCTTTCCTGTGTGTATTTTGGAAGATCCTTCATCTCTTTTGCCCAAGGTGTATGCAAGTCAGTAATGAATGGCTATTCGTTGGATTCCTTGAAGTGCCCCAAATGAGCAGTCCAGTGGAGAAAATGAACTTAATGAGCTAGCAATCCTACAACCACTTAAATTTGTTATAAGCACAGCATGACAACTTGTCAATGGGTGAAGCATGGAGAGCTTGCAGCATGCTAAAAAAATTAGAGAGGAAAGCCTTGAAGGAAATTAAGGAAAATTTTTGGACTTTCATAACTCTACTGGTAAAAAATCTGAAAACTTCCTGTGCAAAAAGATTCATGAGGTGGTGCCTTTTCACACCAAAGGCTTTCTTAAAATACTTCGAGCTTACTTAAAGGGGCCATGACAAATTTTCGAGCTTGAATCATGCATTGCATGTTAAAACCGTATGTGCCCCACAGCAAGCTGACAAAATTTTAGCACATTCGGTATGGTGAAAAAACCTGTATTTGAATTTTTTTTTTATATTGCAGTTGAACTGTAGAGCAGTCTAGCAAGACAAACTGGCAATAAAATGAAATTGTACCCCCAGCAACAGCTCCCTCGGAGTAACAAAAGCTAATCGTGAAAGCCATGCTTTTGTGTGCTGCAAGAGCTGGACATGACTGCAGAAACGTGAAATGCCTCATGGTCGCCATGTGTCGTTTTGTTTTCACATGTGTACCTTGGTGGTCAGCCTGAGAAAGCTTCTGTAGGTGTTCACTGGTTTCTGCTGCTTTTACCGCTCGTTTAAGGGAATTATAGGCAGAAATCATAGGCAATGGCCTTGCTGTGCCGTCGGGCGCCACAATGTGTAGAGCAAGATGTCCGATGAAGTTTTGGACTGTTTTGGAGCAGGTGACACACCAGTGGCCCCACATTTCCCGACGCAATGGTGATAGCTGTCGGTGGGAGGGGTGGCTTAGAGGCGATTCAAATTGAATATCGGATTTTAAATGTGCACCGAGAGCCCCTTTATTTTTTTGTGTATGTATGGCAGAATATTGTTCATACGTTATTGGAAGAAGAAAAAAAAAGAGGAAAGAAAGACATACTAACTGGGAAAATGTATGACCCAAAGTCACTAAAAAATCTGGCAGACTCAACTATAGTCGGCATCTACTTAATGCGAGGCACTGCGCAAATCATTGCAGTAAGAGATGCCAGTGCATGCTGAGCTCGTGGGCCTCGAGTGGCCTGAGATGCATGTTGTTTTTGCAGCTTTGGCAAGTTTACGTTTGTGCTCATCGAATTTGGACTGGGTGGGCAGCTTCTTCGCGCGAGGCGTTTCTCACATGTTCCCATTCGTCCAGAATCGTTGCAATATGAGATGCCAACACGCGATGAGCTGGTGGGGCTCGAGCGACTTGAGACATGCTTTGTTGTTTTCCTACTGCATAGCAAAATCTTTTAAGATAGTGATGGGTAACCGAAACGAAATCGAGCTGGTGAGCAACAATGAACTATAATGCCACCAGAGTGAAACATTATGCTCAACTTATGCCACCTGCAGCAGGGAACAGCGGGACATTTGGGTTATCACATATTAAAGGGACACTAAAGGTAAATATTAAGTCAAGCTAAAGTGACAGATTAATGCTCAAGAATGTCTAAGCCATTAATACAATTGTGAACAAAGCTTTAGTAATCAAGAATTGAGGTAGATGCAAAACACGTTTTGACACCCACCTGGGACATTCAAGTACTAGACCAATGACGTAGACACTCCTCATTATAATGGTGTCGCTACTACTCAATCACTTGTAACAAAAAGATATTTGCATTACATTATGAAAGAACATGGAAGAAAATGGTACTTGTTCCCTTCTATTTGAATTTTACAAAAAAAGAATCCATCAACCCTACCCTTGACAACAATGCAGGCGGTTGAAAGGTTTTGTTTTTGCTTGACTCTGCAACACTTACGCTTTCGTATTTCAGTAGTTTCGTTATCGCTAGTGCTGCGCTGGTATTGCTGGATCATGAAACTCACACAAACTGCAAGTAGCAGAGAATTACATGTCCATGTGTTGTCACGGCATGGCAGAACAGTCCACACCACTTGACCAAGAGCAGCTGCAGCGGCGAATTTAATGCTTTGTCTTGACTCAGTTTCTCCAAGGCCGAGCGTTTGCGTTTTGCGCAAAAAAACGCAGCACTGTCTGTCAGGTGCCGTTTGTGGCACCCGTCTGTCAGGCACCACTGATGGCAGTAAAGAGTGGCGATGGCGTATGCAACATTCCCACTCCCCACTTGAGGGTAAATGATTTTAATTGTGATAAAGGTACACGGACCCTTCAGATGCAATTGTCTCTTAAACTAACTCTTTTCTTGGCATGGTACACTACAAACGGACTACACCACATGCAATGTGAAACAGATAGGTGAAGATGCTTATTGCAATAGGGTTGGCGGCGATAGCCATGAATGCGACATGCGACAATCTGCGAGATTTGCCGGGACCAAAAGAGGAAACTGAGTGTATGCCGGCATTTTCACAAGACACAGCCAGGCGAGTATTGTTGGGAAGCGCCTCTTGCTCAGATGGGATCTAGCGGCTTGAAAACTTATCATACGACCGCAGTTTGGCGACATACTGAATGTTGGTTCCGCAATATTGAGTTTTTCAGGAATGTATTAACCGGTAAAAAGAAGCGTAACTGCACTGGCTCATTTTGTTGTTCTCGATCACGAATGCTGGCACCGGGAAATCGCAGGAAATGGGATTGTATTAACGAGGTTCTACTGTAACCATATTAGCCCCTCTACTCTAAGTTACAATGCTAAACTGACAAAAGTTGGACAACCGTGTCATGGCCCCTTTAATATGTATCATGCTAAATAAGGTAGTAAAAGACATGCACGCTTGCACAAATTCTCATTCAGATGAGCACGAGGCTAACTCTCCTGGCCAAGGTGGCCCATTTTTCATAGCACTTTGTGTCAGCAGCCACCAATCAAAGTTTCACACTTGCATATTCATTCCTCTTTATGCATTCTTACTACTGTTACATTGCAAACTTGCATGCTACTTCTCAGCAAATTGGTGCATTCAATAAGCGGCAGATTATGAGTGAAGGTTGTGCTTGCCACTAAACCTAAGCTCTGTTGTGCCTTTCTAACGTAAGTATGTAGGGAGGTCTATAATTGTCATCTAAATTTGAGCAGTGATGGTATGTTTCCAGATTAGAATATTACAGTACGCTTACTTTTCATACAAGTGAACTAGAAATCCTGAATGACTAGCTTAAAAACTTACCCTTATGGGCTGTCTTTTAAAAAAATATAAAACCACAGAAAAAAAGCTCTTACAGCTTTAATAAAATGCTGTGCAGATTTCTAAGCAAAATAATGTCAAAAAGCAAAAAACTGTTGCAACTGGAAGGCAATTTGCTATGTTGGTGACAGCCTGGAAGCTCTCTTGGATGGTTGGCATGATGGTAAAGTTGCAATGCCCTTGATAATCTGAAAACACAATGCTTTGAATCCTAAGCATAAATGAACAACAAAAATATCCAGTATAAAATCATGGCTATGCATATGTTCTTGGTGCTGCAGGTAGCATGTGTCATGAGTGAAACATTCCAGAAGCACACATACAAAGTGCCATGCCTGCACAGCACAGTAGTTCCTGAAAAGCCAAATGTATGTCCAGAGATGATTTGCACTTGTGCTCAATACAGTTCGTTCACACAATAGTGCAGAACACTTGTTAGCCAAGCAGCGGCAGAACGTGAATCCCTGTTACTGGCACCACTGCACCAAAAATGTTACACAGCGAAAATGTTACACAGCTTTGCTAAGAGAAAGCTGGGTACACTCACTAGAATGTGAGATGCAAGCGATATTGTCACGAGCCGTGCCCAAACAGAAAATAAGAGTTGACACTGCCTGAGAAACCAGCCCCAGCAGCATCATCAAGGCAACCTCCATCATTGGTGGCATCACCCACAGAATGCGAGAGGGGTAAGTTGACAGGAAAAGAGCTGGACTGCTTCAGAGGCCACGTGGAGGTCTTCACAGCTCTTGTATCCAGCTGCAAAAAAGCAAATATGGCACCACATGATATTAAGTCAGATAGACAAATATGAATACCACTGAAACTAAATACATTCTGCTGTACGTTACCCCATGTAGCCACTTATGTTTGCCTTGCCAGTGAGACAAGTAATAAGTGCCTGTATGATTTGAAGAAGGGAGAAATATGCTCCTTAAAAGGCTGAGTGGCCCGTGAGCTTAGCATAAATTTACCATGACGCCCGCAAAAGTGCACAACCATGATGACTGGTGCATGCTACTGTGCACAGTCTCTTCAGAAACAGTCACTGCAGTTGCCCTTTCCAAACCCTCTGCCAAGGAATATGCATCACTAGTGACTGCTACGATAAAGTAGAATGTAACACATCCAAGACACAGGATCACATACAAACACAAAAACAGTTTGTATGTGCTAGTGTATCCTTCTTCAATTTCACATTACATTCCACTTGGTGCAGGTATTAAGATTTCATTAAAAAAAATGTTATACTTCATTTTAACATTTTCTTTAAAATGGAATCTTAATACCTGCACCAAGTGGAACGTAATGTGAAGTTGAAGAAGGATACCAGCTGTATGCTTACAGGGGCCCTGCAACACCTTTCCTTCAAACATGAGAACATACTGGAGTGAGTGCGAAGCCTTTCAATGAAAACATTCTAAAAAAATTTGAGAAGAATCTATAATAATGGAACCATAAAAAGCACAACATTTACTTTCCCCATTACACCTCAACCGAAAATTTCTACTCAACTGGCATGCCTGCCTATCGCTCCTTTCATACTTTTTTCCTTTCTGCAGTGCACTTATGGTAATCCTTTAAGGTTGGCGTCTGATAATTTTCCTGAGAATGATAAAGGAGCGATGCAGGATAGGCGAGACAGGTTAACAACCGCTGACTGATTCCCTGTTAGCTTAAAGATTGACGACTGTGGATGCATGCTCAACTCATGGTCATGAGCTATCGCCGAATGACTGATGTCATTGAGGGTAGCAAAATAGAGGAGACCCCAAAAGCAGGAGAGTGTGAGTGACCTCTCATGTGAGATTGTGGGCTCTCTGCTGCATGCAGAAGAATAATATTTGGCTCGCATGTTCACGGCAGCATTACCCTTAAGAAATTTGCAGTTACGCACGAAAGGCAAAGCATTGATTGCGATAGCAAATTATTAGTTATACAAAGTAACGTTAATAGTTTCACGTAATAGTTCTGCGGAAACCCGCAAGGTGGAGAGAAGTAATTCATAAGTGGAAATTAGGGGAAACTATTACATCAAACTCTTGCCTTTGCCTTGTGTTGTTGACAAATTCGAATTTGACCTGCCATCTGTTAGCTGCCTGGTTAGCTCAGGTGGTAAAGCGGCTGCCCTGGAAAGGTGGTGGTCCCAGGTTCAAGTCTCGGACCAGGCCGAATTTTTCTTCAACTACGAGGCTTTTCTTTCGAGGAACCCGTATGGGTTTTCTTTGTAGCACTTAGCTACGTTTGGGTGGATGTCTCATTTCCTCTTATTAATAATGTTAATAGTATTAGCAGCTGTATAAACTGTGGCAAACATTCGCCTACTAACTAAATTAGCAAGGACGGTGTCATGCACACACAGGCAAACATAAACACATGGTGACTGCGGACACTTGCTGTCAGAACACTGCTGTGATGAAGAGCAGCAGTAGCGAGCGAATTCCTCTTGGTGCTGCGTCTCACTTCAACGTGAACTAGGCGCGCGAGAAAACAGCGCACGTGAAGCCGTCAGCTATCTTGGGTTGACTAGCCTTCGAACCCACCATAGATCACTTCCAAGACTCAGCTGCACCATGCGTAGCCGGAGAGAAGTGGAGATGCGCGATATGCCGCCCCCCTTCCTGCACCCCCCTACCCCCTCCTCCAAGTGTGGCACACAAGAAGATGTCGCACCAAGCCACCATCCTTCTCAGCTCAACCTCACATGTTTTTCTTTGCACCTACAGCATACAGCATGCGAACGCAATTTTATTAATGCTGGACTTCATACGGAACCTCATGGCAACGACGACCATGGAAATCCACCTAGTGTCCATATATTTGCTACCACAGTAAAAGCCCACATGCATGCACATATACATGCAGACTATGGTTTTCAAGATCAGGCAGTGCGCAGTGTCTTTCCCAGGTCTTGCCACTTGACATGCTCCCAAGCATAATACAGTCGAACCCACTCATGAATTTGATAGTTCCACATAAAGTGGCCGTTATAACAGTAGTTTAAGTGGGCTGGCCCTTCAAAACCTGAAAAAATTAGATGCACAGTCATTCTTCTGCCACAGTATTATTACAAAGTGATAGCAACCCCTCCGGCAATAGCAAGCCTTTTTGCTTTGTGAAGCAACTCCTGCTGCTGCGTGCTTACACATGAATTGAACCACTGTTGCAATGAATCGAATATGCAGTTATTGGAAGAACTCGTGCACGATACCCACGAAGAAATGCCTCCCTCGGTGTTCACTATCAACCGTGCAGCAGTTTTCAGTCAAAGCTGACAGTTGCACCAATTTAGTTTCTGCAAGTACAAACCCTAAAACAGTTGAGTGCCTCGATGCTCCTGTTCACTTCAGCGTATTCTACCACATCATTTTCAAATGCAGCAGCAAAGCACGTTAGCAAAGACTTTACAAAGCTTGTGCCTTTGCAATGGCAACAAACAACATGACATTTTCTGGTAGCTAGTTTTTAAAAAATCTGCTTAATTTGTGTGTAACATCAATCTAAAGAACGAAATGCTGCCCCATAGTTCTTTCAACATGTCACCTGATTTTGTATTTTACAATTAGCAGGACTTGAGTGGATTCTGGGTACATGAACAAAGCATTCTAGGTGGCTGAAAGTGGAAGCTACTGCAGAATACATGCCACGATTTGCAAAGGTCTTGCTGGTCTCGGCAATATGGCCTTTAGAGCTGAGCATCAGCCACGCGTATTTCCATTTTGTCAATGGCACACACATGCGAAAGCTGCACTGCCTTTGCCCGACACTGGTGAGCACGTGTGAGAGAGATATTTGGGGATGCCACCTAGTCACTATGGAGGAGTGCATTCATTGCTCCATTCTCCCCAAGCCGATGGCAATATGCACTATGTGAGAACCGGTGCTTAACTTTCATTCGAACGGGATCACAGTGGCCGACACAGAGTCAGTAATGGAGAAGCATACAAAACAACAAATGCGCAGTAACAACGTGCCATTATTCATTGGTCTGCAACTGCTAAAGTGGCATCTACCTAAGCCTCCACCCCCGTGCTTCGCGCCGAGTCACTTTGCTTCCCTTGGCAGGAACCCTATGTGTCAGGCCTGCTGGTGAAGCACAAGTGAAAATGATATCATGCAGATTTATATTATCCCCAACCTTGCCAAAAAAAGGAAAAAAGAAAAGCCATTCAAACATGCGTTTGACCTACAGACTTTTTGTTAAACTTTATAAAAACTTTTTGTTAAACCGACAGCAATTCGTAACTGCTAATGGCTACAATTATTCTCCCTGTCCTGCCTTTTCAGGAGTGCCCGAAGGTTCTGTCCTTGGGCCCCTTCTTTTTATAGTTTACATAAACGATTTATCTGATTGTATTAACTCCTCTATTAGGCATTTTCCAGACAACTGTGTTGTATATCGCGTGATTTGCTCTGATAACGACATCATTAATACAGACTGACCTTGACAATATTTCTGATTGGTATAACACATGGAAAATGCAACTCAATGCGACAAAGAGCAAACTAATAAAAATTTCTCGTAAACTTTCCACTAATGCTTGTAAGTATAACATAAATGGTTCCCCTCTCGAAGAAATGACTGCTTACAAATACCTAGGGGTCCACATTAATTCTAACCAATCCTGGCAACCACACATTAATTATATTGTCAGTAATGCTAACTGCATGCTTGGGTACCTGTGCCGTAATTTTTCAATGGCTCCTTCTTCTCTAAAACTCCTTCTTTATAAAACTTTTGTTTGTTCCAAACTAGAATATGCATCAGCAGTGTGGGATCCATTTACTGAGTCTTGTCGTACACTTTGACACTGTACAGAATCGTAGCGCATGTTTCATTTTTTCCAACTACTAAAAACTTTTTTTTTCCCAACTACTCCCATCTTTCCAGTGTTTCATCTATGAAAACAGCGTTACGGCTTCTGTCCCTTTCCTTACGCAGGAAAATAGCACATCTCTCCTCATTTCTTAAGATTTACAACCATAACACTCGTCTTACGCAAGAATTACTTTCCCACCTTCATTCAAATAATCTCGTATTGACCATCATTATAAAGTGTTTGTTCCTCATAGTCACACTAACCACCGCTTTCATTCTTTCATTCCTCATACTTGTAATGACTGGAACCACTTGCCCAGCTCCATTGTATCTATTACAGACCCCAGTGACTTTAAAAATGCGCTTGAATATGTTACCTAATATTTGCTTTGCTTTCTTTTCTCTATTTATTGTTACCACTCCCATCTGTAACACCCTATGGGCCCTGAAGGCATTAAAACAAACAAACAAACAAACAAACGAAATAAATAAATAAGTAAGTAAGTAAATAAATAATGTGGCTGCCAGAAAGTCCCACAGACAAGCGAGGCAGCAAGGTTTTAACGAAGTGCGCTGGCCGAGCGGAGAGCAATGAGGGCATTGTGAAAATGGAGAAGGAGACTCGGGTTGAACTTGCAAACAAGAAACGAAAAACAAAAAAAAAAGGAAGAAATGGCAGTCACTTTAGCATACGCCAAAGAGGGTGAAGGCAAAAGCCTGCACACTCAAGAGGCATTCATTAAATTACTTCACATTCTCATCAAATGTGTTGTTACTTCTTATTACTTGTTTTCTCCCACCAAAGGTCATGGGTTTGAGTACCTTAATTGACACTACTTTAAGTAACTGTGCCTTAATTAACTTTGTCTCTACGCCGTCTCGAACCGGCGAGAGCGCCGGTTCGAGGCGGCGAGGTAATCAAAACGGCAGTGGTGGTGGCTTTGATTAATGTTGTTTGGGAGCTGCGGTCACGGCAAAAGGTCTGAAAAATTGGATGGTGAACAGTTCCTGCATCCGAAATTTAAGATACATTATCAGAGACGTTCTTATATATTTATTCTATGGGGTAAGTGGTGGCGCCGTGAAGCATCAACCATCCGGAAAGTCGGTCATTGACTGTACACTGGCAACTTCTCTAGCCGATGACAAGCCGTCAAAGACAATTTGTTGCGATTCCTCTCTGTTACTAGAGCCAGCATTATCGCGACTTTCGTTCCCTTTCAATAAAATTACAGCTAATTTTCCCTGATAGAAGCAATCTTCCCCGAGTTTTCCCCTAGTATTTCCACACTACTGAAAATCCCTGAGAATTCCCGGTTTTCCCGGTTGGTAGACACCCTGGGCAAGGGCCAGCCAGGCCTTTGGGATCAGTGCTTGAACTTGAAGTGGGTCTATTACTGCAGGCTAACATGTCATGTCATGAAGCCCCCTTTTGGGGCGATTTACTACGGAAATACATAGAGTGGGCCCACAACTTGTGCTTGCTTTTGCATTTTGAAGTCGGTGCACAGTACATATCTCTCTCTCTCAATTTCACTGGGCTTAGCTGTTGCATGTGCCTGCTGACTTTAGTGGCTGCTGCTGCTTCCTTGGTCTCTCGTCACGTAGGACATCGATGGCATGCAGCGTTGGCACTGAAGGCTGCGCAAAACTCGGACCGCTCAGTGGCGTTCAATTGGACATTAATGCTTTTGCATTCATACCTCATAAGTGCTTAGGTGTCTTTGGATTTTTATGCTAATATATCTATTCTTCAGAAAACCCTGTGCGGGTACCTATGCTGTCAAAACATGCACACTATAATCACAATTACACTGCAGATCTGCCAGCTCAGGGAAAGTCCATTAAGTGACCAGTGCTGTATTTCGCACACATAACCAAATGCTGAGGAAATGCACACAAAAATAAGCAGGACTCACCAGTCCACCGTCTGTGTTTGATAAACTGTCAAGCACATTGTGCAAACCTTCAGGGGGTCCATCGCTACTGCTGTGTCTCCTGAAGAATGTGACATGGCAGCAATTACACATTTCAAAAGGTTAAGGAATCATTCACAAGAACAACAATGATGAATCTGTAACAGGTATTGTAGAAGGCAAAATGAATCTTTGTAGCAGTTTAGCTAGCAGGATTTGCTATGGAATAAAGTGGCTGAGGAAAAAGCTGTGATATTTCATAAAATTTAAGGGCCTCTCACCAGGTCTGGCCATTTTGTGCTGACAAGCACAGTGCATACAATGCGCACTCACGATCGTGTCTGCTAAGTATTACATCTCTGCGTGCCGTGGAAAGAGCTGAATTTCAAATCAAATGCTGTTTGCCCTTCTCCTCAGGGGTGCCGCGCTCCCAGCTGGAGAGTCTACTTATACTGCACAAGTGTGCCTACGTACATGGCAGTGCTGTGACATCGCTCATAGTGGCACATAACTGTGAGAATTATTCAAGGCAACAGCAGTTACGTATTTGTTTGATCTGTTGCTTTAATAGACCAATTAAAGTTAAGAGAAGAAGTAAAAACCTACAAATCGAATGTGTGCATGTCTTTGTTTTACTTCGTACTGTAACAAGCAGATGAAACTGCAGTACATTTTGTACTGTAGCGAGAGATGTACTTCAGTTTCGTCTGCTTGTTCCAATGTTGTGCAGTCGCACGCATGGAGAGCGAAACTATGTCACTACCGTGCTCCAGCACGCGATCATGCTCTGTGATCTGCTAGTATCTGCCTCAGTGTTTGTGCAGCACTGACTTATACCGCTAGTCAGGTGTTCTCGTGTACAGCGCCCAATATTGTGCGCTGCACGAAACGAGACAAATGCAACAGCTTGCACCAGAAACCGTCAGCGGAAGCGTGCCGCACAGCAAGAGGGAGAGAGAGAGAAAGAAGAAGAATAAGAAGGTGGGGCCCCTGACATATGCGTCACGCAATCCTCGGGCTCCAGTATGGGAAAACACAGGGAAGGAATTTAGCTTGCCGAGACTAGACAGGGACAACTCGCCTCTTGAAATCATGGGTTCGCACTACTGAAATATCTATATCTCGGCTATTAATGAACCTATTTTAAATATTATTGCAGTAGAACGCTCCCTAGAGGGCATGTAACAACTTCTAGCATATAACCGAATTTTGCTATGTGACCTGGTGAGGGGCTCTTTAACAGATTACACATATATATCTGTTCAAAAAGAAAAATATCTGAATAACTGCATATACACCACATGCCAATTCTAGCAGGAAGCCATAATAGTCTCCTGAAGTACCTTTTGCCCCAAACTATGTGGTTCACTGACGTTTGAAGAATACTGATAACAATATATTCTGACAAGTACTAACATTATATATATATAGAAAATCTAATTGCAGAAGAATTTATTAACTACGTATATTAATCTTATTCTGAAATGCCCCCGAATCTAATGCACACCCAAATTTTGCCAGTTTAAATTAGGAAAGTAAGAACGCACCTGAATATAATATGCCCCAGATTTATAAATGAAAATTTACCTTCACAGAGTGGATTTTCTTTTAATGAGCCTTCATTATGCAAGCGGCACACCATCGTTGCCATTTGCGCCGTTGGCCACAGGTAATAAGCATGCGGTGGCGGTATCTCTAGTGATCACTTTTAGAGATACTACTATCACTTTTGCATGAGTTTACATGACTCTACATCGGAATTGTAGAAGTATGCGGTCAACAGTGTTCCTGGCGCTACGTGCAGATAGCGAGCATGGCAAGGTGCCGGAAACAATGACAGCCATATATGTTGACACATCCAGTGCCAAGTTACACAAAATCTCGCAAAACTGATTGTAGTCGAGCACAAAATGAACCCACAGCAACTTTCACAAAAACGTGCTCTGTCGCCATCTTGTAACGGCAATGACGCTGCGTCTGATGGCTCTGATGGTGGGCTATTGCCGACGCCTTGAATGCGGTTTTGGTTTCGTATCCGATCGTAATGTGCCCAGGGGCAATTTTCAGACTTACTTTCACGCACGCACGCACGCGCACACGCATGCGCGCGCGCACACACACACACACACACACACACACACACACAAAGTTCCACACTAGATTTGGGCAAATACAGTATCACTGCCAATCCATTTGGTTTATCTCAGCAGAAAGTATTGTGCCTATGCCAGGGCTACGTAAATTACTCAGGTAGCGCTTTGCACCAATTTGTTCGTCTCATATTATCTCATATTATGCACCATCTTAAAAAAAAAAAAGGTGTGCGCGCACGCGCAGCCACACACACATTTATGCCACAGGTATAGTAACTACGGAAATGATTAGAAGCAATCACAGACAAATTCCTTTCTTTTTCTGTGCATCCTAGCTCCTCCCTCTGTCACTGTTAAGCAAAAATTAGTGATAATAAGCCATTAAGCAGAACTTGAGAGTGCCGGTATATACCAATGCCTATAAATGCATATGCTAACCTGCCTAAAAATGCCTTTATCTGGCTGTGCTTGGCTCAAAATGCCTTTTTTGCCATGCAGCATTGCTTTTGACTTGTACAAACAATAAATGAGTAAATAAATAAATGTCTGGCACCGCTCATTTTTCTTAGTACTGATGAACTCTCATCATGCAACAATTGTGATTGTTTTCTCCAGCAGTAATCTGACGGATTTGATTCTATTCTGTTTGTTTCATAGCTTTAACAATGATTTATTGATGAATTACGTTTACAATGGTCTTTCACTCCACAACTCAAGGCTGGTGCATACACTTCGTCATTTATTAAGCTGTATGATCAAATAGAACTTGTCTGCATTCTGTCTTCTCAAACAGCAGAGGCATGAATAGCTGTATTAGGTGGTTCACCATTCACCGTTGACACCAGTTGTCTATATGCTAACTAAGCATAAGATTGCACTTTTCACTGTAATTTTCTTAATACAAATAACATTCCACAAATAA